>NC_083346.1:120031381-120036956 GCF_019175385.1 Lycium barbarum
GAACTTTTCACTTTTCATATGTTTTTTTCCAAACTTTGAAATCCCATTCTATATCTAACCAAATTAATATGCTAACCGGCTTTATCATAACCATATATTGATACAAGATTCTATCCAAAGTTACCATTTCAGTTTTATATAGTTCTTCAGAAAGGGAGAGAAGTCACAAGAATGTAACTGCTGCAGATTAACAGTTTCTTCCCTATTTCCCTATTTCTGATAGTGGTAGTTTTAGGGCAGACAAATTTGAGGCAGATACAACAGCAAATGGTGAGTTATCGCAATTGCATAATGATGCAAACGGAGGAGGAGTTACCATTGTTTCTCGAAATACTCTCAAATCCTTGAAGGTTCTTCTTTTGATCCATTTCAATCTGTCCCTGAAATATTACGAAATGGAGGTAAGAATCCTTAGAGGTAGACTCTGTTTGATTACTGTTTTTGTGCTTTTCTTTATCTTGAGTTAAGTTCTGGATGAGAAGATACTGATATATTAGAGAAGTTGTATAGAGGTTTGTTGTTGATGATTATTAATCTCTTTTTCTGAATCAGTTTCTTATCTCTGGTGAAAAAAATAAGTTTTTTATCTCTAGGTTTGTTTCTTTGCACATTGTCACTTTTACATAGTGCAGTGTGGTTGGACGGTTTTTTCTAGAGAAATAGTACAACAAATTGGGCTAAATCAAATCAGAGTTAGGCGGGAACTTCATATTTTGTTAACCTGACATTATCCTTTATTCTTTTAGCTTTTCGATTTAATTAATGGTTGAAGACAAAACACAAACCAGGGTAAATTTTCATTTTTACATATAGACTATATCTTTCCATGGTCTATTGCTTATTTAGATTAACCGATTGCATAAATTCTACATTAAGATTTTGAAGCATCTGCATCTCTGATCAGCTGTTGCTTCTTCCAGTGCAGACCTGCAGAATGCGGTTTAGAGTGAAAAGTATGGATTGACAGCTAAATTACGAGAATACATTTTCAAACTAGAGGTAGAGTCTTTGACGGCATGAATAAGCACTCAGGCCTGTGACAAAACTTAATATGCATCTTTTTAGGCTCAAAAGTTTGGCACAAGAATTTTGGTAAGGAACTTTTAATACCTCTGTTTCTTTGGGCAGTTTATACATATCAGAATTGAATACATTGATTAAAATCAGTCTTCTTTCTGTACAAAGGAAAAAATGCCAGACACTCTCTTTTAGAGGAATTCTTTTCTTATTGAGTTTTTCATCTAACTTTGCATTTATATATAATGAGATTAATTAAGATGTGTGTTGTAGACACTATTGTTGGTCATCTATGCTTGAGGTATTAGATTCTTTGGCTTTTTATCTTAGTAGTTTTCTAGGAAACATTTTTGAATAAGACACCTACTCAGCGTCAACAGAGATAGTCCTGATAGATTGCTGATCGATGCATCTTTGCATATACAGTATAAGACACGGTTGTCGGGAATCATTTGATTCTTTACTTATTTGAGGCAGAATAGAATCGATGCATCTTTGCATATACAGTATAAGACACGGTTGTCGGGAATCATTTGATTCTTTACTTATTTGAGGCAGAATAGAATCTATCTTAAAAAGCATTCTAACAGGTTGTCCAGGATTAGATTGCCCAGATAGTAAGAGACAACACGACAAAACATATATTTGGTGAAGTAGTACTAATATGCGGAAGCAATGGGTGATGATCTCCAAAGGCTATAACTTGATGGCAACAGATTGCAGGGCAGCTTCATATGGAGTTATAACAACAAATATGGACAGTGGTGTTTTAGAAATGAGTTAATAATACTCTCTTGAAAAGTAGATGGCGCTTTTAGTGGCAACGACCAACGGAGGATCAAAAAAGCAAGAGATGGTTAGTGTTCTCTTCTGGTCTTTTAATGTACATGAAATTGTGATCTGCTGGACATATTCTTTCTATTTTCATTAACTGTCATTGTGGTTTCTGTCTTTTGTGAAAAAACTGATCTGTGCCTTCGTCTTTAGTCTTTGTTACTTTGGAGTGGTACTTGGTGCTGTTTCTGAAATTGATGCAATCTTGATCTTAATTACTACCATGAAATGAATGTGACACAGCATTCAAGTAGACGAAAGAGGGACCGAATAGGGCGCCATCTGGTAAGCTTAAAGCAGGACCTTTATCGAAAACATTTAGACTATAACGCTATGTTCATCGGACGTGGGAGTTGTCCATGATGTTTTCCACCCAAAATGACTTCCTTCATATCAAACACACATCATTTCTTAATGACATCATTTTGATGCCACTCAAATTTAATTACTTTAAAGGTTAGATCACGTCAGGCGTAGAAGGCATGTAATTTAATTGAGTCTGTAAATTAACTTCTAATGATTGATTATTTTGGCATGCATTGCGTCTCTGCTTTTGCAGTAAAATTGTGTCCTTTATAGTTTGCATCAGATGTTTGAGCTTGTGTGTGCAAAATCAGAAAAATAAGGGACTGCAATAAATCGACAAGGGATTCGTGATTTTTTTTAAAATCAAATTCAGGAAATATACTAAAGCTAGTTAAATGAACTCCTCTGCTATGCGAGTATGAGTTAAAAACATCAAAATGTAGACAGCAGAGCACCATATACCATTTTTAATATCATAATTTAACATATGTATGACATGTCTAATAAGTTTAAACTCTCATTGTATTGATACCAAACAGAAATATAATAACTTATTTAGAAGTAACTCTTTTTACTTAAAAGATCTCGATCAGATTATACAGCAGATCAAGACTGTCATTATTGCAGGTAAATTTTTCTTTACATCTCTAGTACTTGTTAAATTGACTCCTTAGGTTTGGCAACATTTCCAGAGTAGGAGTTGGATCTCGAGTGCTGAATACCGGCGGGCTAGCAGTCTGATGATATTTAGGGAGTAAGATTTCTCCTAATACCTTCCACAACTAATTCTTTAAGATTCGTTATAATCAACATTTTTCCACTGATTATACAAATGTATTTAAGTCTTTGTAGATTTGCTAATTCGCCAACTTGCAGAGTTTCTCCATATCGAGCAATTGATAGTCTTAAGTTAATCAAGTTAGTTCTCTGGGGAGATAATCAGATTCAGCAATAACATATTATATAAAGCATTCGTCTTAAATGTGAAAAACCAAGATAACATACCGGAGAACAAATAATTAAAAGATCACAAATTTTTTGCATAGAATCCCAAAAACAATTCTCTTCAAACCAAGTCCACACACTCAAAGGCCCAAAACAAAAGGAAATTAAACACCCACAAGTAAGCAAACCGATTATCCTTTGTCAATTTCCATCAAATTCAATGAAAGATTCAATATTTAAATTTCCTATTTTGCCAACTGAACTCATCACTGGAATACTCTCAAGGCTTCCTGTGAAAGCCCTCTTGCAGTTCAAGTGTGTTTCAAAGTCTTGGCTTGCTTTAATCTCTAGCCCAGAATTTATCAAAACCCATCTTAGTGTATCTGCTAATAACAAAGATTACACACACCACAGGCTTGTGTTGAGTGGTGTTGACGCCTTTTACAATCTTAAGGACTGTTCTCTTAGATCTTTACTTAGTAGTGACTCTGTGACTGAGGCATTTGACTTGGATTATCCCCTGAATAACCCTACCCCCAAGAAAATGTTTTGGTTGTGGGTTCGATCAATGGATTGATTTGTGTCGTCATTGGGGACACTGACTTGTTTCTATGGAATCCATCAATGAGAAAGTTCAAGAAATTGCCTGATGCTAGACCTATCGGTACACCTGTTTGTTCTAAATATGGTTTTGGATATGATGAGTCCCGTCATGATTATAAGGTAGTATTAGTTATATTTTATGATTGATGTAAGTTTCTGTTAAGGCCAAAATACATCGTCTAAAGAGTGATTACTGGAGAACAGTTGTTGAGGATTTTCAAGGTGGAATGAGATCCACTCAGGCGGGTAAGTTTGCAAATGGGAAGCTTCATTGGGCTACGAATGATGATGACTGAACATCATTTCTATTGATTTGGCCGATGACAAATAGGGGAAGGTTGAGCAATCCTGCTATGGAGAAGGATATAGTCTTTTGCATCTGGCAGTGTTGAGAAGTGATCTTTCTGTCTGTTGTAATTATATGAGTAGTCACACAGATGTGTGGGTTATGAAAGATTATGGGGTTAAAGAGTCTTGGATAAAAATGTTTACCATCAAATATCTTAGTGATTTCGAGAATACTTATTTTTCTCGTTTGCTTCCTCCAACTCTTTGCATGTCAAAAAAAGGTGAAATATTGCTTGTAATTGGATCAACTCCGATGATACACAATCCAAAGAATGAATCGTCCAGATATACAAAGGTTGCTGAGGTTCGTAACTGTTTCGCAGCAAACATCTACATTGAAAGCCTAGTTTGGCCCCTTTTACAAAACGAACAAAGCACACAACAAGAATGAAGGTTGCGAAAGCACAAATGAATGGCAATGGTGTAGCTAATGACTTGTAAGTGTTCCACCTGATACATTTTTCTGTTTCTTTGTCAAATATAAAAAAAGACATTTCATATTCTAGGAACTTATTTACACTGCATATGCTTGGAGATTTTATTTTCCCTTTTCCTTTTTGCATATTTCCATAAAATAATCTTGTGACGACAGTTATTTGGTTGTGGTGTTTGGTGTCTTCTACTCTCAAAGTAAATGACATTAGACATTGTTGATCTTTTTGAGCAATGTGTTAACGGGACGTGTCGTCCCTCTAAGAGCTTTTGCAGCGGGTGAATTGAATTAGCAGTGGGTGACTGAATGCATGTATTCTTTATTATTGATACTAGAGGAAAGGGAACTCTGCCTTCTGTTTCGGTAGATTAGATTAGTCAGAGAACTTTCTTTAGCTCTAAGACTAGGGATCCAAGGAATTGGTGGGAACCCTGAAGAGAGAAAATCCCACTCTTAGAACATTTTGGTGGTTTTCCTTGTTGCTTACATCTAAACTGTTTTTACCTGTCATATGACATATCATGGGGTGCTTGGTTAACTGATATGTACCTTTTGAGATTTTAAGAAATGAAAGCTGATGTTAAGAACAATTAATCTATCCCCTGCTGACTGCATGAACCAAAATAATGAAGCATGGTTTTTCTGTGTCCTCAATGTTTATTTTTGGTTCCATGCGGATTGAGAGTGACTTCTATATGTTTGCTAATTGCATATCCCACTTTGTCGTCTGTGTAGCTTGAATGTAGAAGAAGCTCAGAACAAGCTTTTCCTTCACTTGAATATCTGTTGTATGTAGTATCTTGAGATTATCGTGGCACAAGGTTGATCAAGCCTACTACGCTTGATTTCTTTTGTATGTAGTATCTTGAGATTGATTTTGAACTACAAGCAGATCTTCCCTCTGCTACTTATATGTGTTGATGATGCTAGTGATATTTTTTCAACTTGTAATGAACATCCAGTGATACATGGTGAAAGGAAGGGCACTATAAAAGCCGTTGGTAATTTTCTGATATAGTATCTAGTTTTGGAGGTTTTCTTGGTGCTAATATCTTACTGTTATTGCTTCGACTCTATCTTACTGTTATT
>NC_083346.1:120037126-120128142 GCF_019175385.1 Lycium barbarum
CGGGGGTATTCCTGCGTATGAGAACATAGTAATGGAGAAGGTAATAGCCAAAATAGGATTCGTTTTGGCTAGAGCGCCCAAATCAGCTATATATTTGACACGGGTTTGGATGCTTCGAATGTATCTTCCATTATTTTAGTTGTACAATCAGTGGCTGTATCTTCCTTCACTTTAGCATTAATGTTGGCATTAGCAACATGGTTGCATGAGGAGAAAGCATTTAGCTGCTATGATCACGAGAGTAGATTGGGAATACCCGTGAACGCGGAATTCTGGGAGAAATAGATTGGGTACGAAGCTTTATTTAATGGGATCCTGTCGGCTCTAGAGTATATGAAAGTGCAAATGTTTGTCATCTTTGTCATTTCAAACTGGAAGGTTCCCAATATAATGAATTCTCTTATCTTGTTCTTAATAGAGCTAATTATATCAAAGTTGTCTTTTCAAGAATCTTCATACATTCTGTTTGAATCTTTCATGATATTTAATAGTTCAAAAAGAACTAGGTGCTGTGATTAGGTTGTGTATCACAAAATAAAGCCTTGTCAAGTAAAACTCTACTTCGTTATGGTATCAACTATATGTTGTGGCATTGTGAAAATCTGATTCAAGCTATGGTGTCAACTGTATGTTGTGGCACTGTGGAAATTTAATTCATGTTAAGAGCAACTAATTCATGGTATCAACTATTTGTTGTGGCGTAGTTTTTCTCTGTTCTTAATGTTCATTGAATAATCTCTTATTTCCATGTGCATAGACAAAGACTTACGTGCGTTCGCTAATTGCATATCTCACTTTGTCGTTGTTGTATCATGAACGCGTGGTGACAGAGTTGAACAAGCTTCTCGTTCTCTTGAATTTCTGGTGTATGCAGTATCTCGAGATTGTTGTGACAAAATGTTGAACAAGCTTATCCTTGTATACAGTATTTTGAGATTGATCTGGATCACAAGTTGATCTTGACCCCCCAGCTACTGACATGTATGATGATTTTAGTGGTGATTTGTTGAAATTGTAATGTTATTTTAGTCAAAGAAGTAGAAGGTATCCAGTAGTGTACCTATTGATAACTTAAAGATGCGTTTGGTTTTAAAAAAATTCTGCTAATTAACTCTAAATTCCTTTATATAAGACTCGAGTTAAGAAATTTTGCATATATTCATAGCAAAATTTAGTAATGTTTGACATTATTTTTATTGATTTTTTGGTTTGTAGTATTAAATAATATGCGTTTGCATAGTTTTTAAATAGTACTGAATAGGGTAGAATGGAAATAGTATTGGTATGTTAATGTCATTGTTTATTATGTATAAGAATAATGTTTAAAAGGATATAGTTATACAGATTCATAACACTACCAAATAAAGAATTAAATAATACATGTGAAGCCACGTTTAGATCATCCTAGGAGGGAAACCACGTTCTTGCTGGACATGTGAAGCCATAGTAGAAGCTTCGGACAATGGCAAGGATGAAGTATTGGGGGCTTTCTAAAAGCGGGTATAGGTTAACGCGTCGGGTTGTAAATTGATTGGGTCTAGTTACACATGAACCAATAAATTAATATCATATATATAATTAAAAATTTCATATATTCCACATCAGCTACCGTTAAAAGGAAGGACAACTTTAAGCTTAAATTTAACCTCGAGAGCAATTATGATCTAATAGGTGGAAGAAGGCCAATCTTGAACTATTTCCAATAAGTTCAGGCATTTTTGATCCTCACACTTTATTTTTCAAGGCATAAGACTTTTGATTAAGGGTAAGTTAAGTAAAAATACATTGTTACTTTTTATTCATTTTCACCCTCAATTTTGCTCTAAAAATCAAACTCTTCCTTAACTTAGAACAATAGACATTCTCCCTCTTTAAAGCAAAGTTGAGGGGAAGTTTGATTTAGTTTAGCGAAAAGGGTCAAAAAGATCCCTTTATTTTATTTTAATGGCTAAAAATATCCTTCGTTACAATTTTAGGTCATTTATGCGCGTTATGAAAGTTAATAAATATACCCTTCATTTGACGGAAATCCCTAAATTGATGTAAATAACCTGATTTCATAAAATATAACCCGCTCCCATATTTTACCCGTTCCGATCGCCTCCTAAAATAACCAAGTCTTCCTTCTCTCATATATTCTTCTCTAGCAACTCGAGCGAACTCCATCTCCGACTAACCACTTCTCCCATCCCTTTCCCACCACTGACGACTGCCGTCGCATCTCCACTACCTGTTATCCTTATTACAAAGCAAAACTAAAACACCATTGATTTCGTCGAAAAAACTGTAGGTAGACCTCACCGGCATGTTCCACGAACCCTCAGCTCATTGACACTGTGGCTGCCTTAATATTGGCGAGGGTTGTTGCTAACAAGAAAATCATTTCTCTCTATTAACAGGAAATCCCTTCGCTCTAGCTATTAACCTCATTTCTCCTTTTTTAGGCTAAAAAGTTTCCCAAATCTCTCTTCTTAAAGGACCTTTTGAGTCAATAACTTCAAGTTGTTTGATTTTGTTATTTTTTTTTTCATATGAGAAGCAACAATGTTTCTATTTCTGAAATCAATGGTGTTTTATTTTTACTTTGTAGTAGCGATAAAGGACAGTGGAGATGTGGCGGCAGCCGTCAGTGGTGGGAAAGGGAATGGGAGAAGTGGTTGGTCGGAAATGGAGTTCGCCAGAGTTGCTGGAGGAGAAAATATGAGGGAAGGAAGACTTGGTTATTTTCAGAGCCAGGTCCGGATGAGTAAAATATGTGAGTGAGTTATTTTTAATGAAATTGGGTTATTTGGATTAGTTTGGGAATTTCCGTCAAATGAATGATATATTTGTTAACTTCCACAATGACAGGGGCATAAATAATCCAAAATTATAATGGAGGAAATTTTTAGTCATTAAAATAAAGTAAAGGGATAACTTTTACCTTTTTTCCTTTAGTTTATGTCCAGATACTAATGGCTCGTTAGGCCATAAAATTTTTTCACTTTTTCTCGGTAAACGTTTTCACTTTATTTGAAAATTAACGTTTGGCCATGAAAATTCCAAATATAATTTGTAGTTGTATTTAAAATTTGAAAAACACTAAAAAATTTATTTTCACTTCAATACATTCAAACAATCAAATATTTTTTACAAAAACTATAACTAAATACAAATTCATTTTAAACTCCAACTTCAACTAAAACTTTAAAATATCGAATAAAGTGAAAATATTTGATTTTCATGGTCAAACGCAATTAGCAATACTTTTGGATAATTGGGATTCTTATGCATAATCTCTAAAAAGAAAAAAGAAAAAATAGTATGGCAATATTCTCACCTCTTCTAAACCCCCTTTCCCCAAACACCACCATCTCAAAACAATTCACGGGAGCCGTCACCCATTCCATAATACAAAACTCAGCAACAATGGCGAAAATCAATGAAGATCAAGTACTTAAAGCAGTCAACGCTCTTCTCAAATGGAAAAAACTTCAATCCAATAAAACCCAAAACCCACAATCATATCAAGAAGATGAAGAAGAAACACAATTAGTAGATGATAATTTCATTTACCTTCAATTAACTCTCAAGAAAATCCCACCAAAAGAACTCACTAACCCTCACAAAATCACTCTTTGTCACCCCATTTCAACATTCTCTAATATTTGTCTCATCATTAATGACAATCCCAAAAAACCCCACAACTCAAAATCCAATCTTGATGGACCCCACAATTCAAGAACCAATCTTGATGTTGAAACAGCTCAAAAAAAGATCAAATCTTTAGAAATACCAATTACAAAAGTTTTGAAGTTATCCAAGTTGAAAGCTGAATATAATTCTTTTGAGGCTAAAAGGGATTTGTATGAGTCATATGAACTGTTTTTAGCTGATAAAAGAGTGGTTAATTTGCTTCCAGGTTTATTAGGGAAGCAATTTTATAAAAAGAAAAGGAAAGTACCTGTGCCTGTTGAGTTAAAGGGGAATAGTAATTGGAAAGAGGAGATAGAAAGAGCGCTTTCGTCGACTTTGTTGTGTTTAGGGAATGGGACTTGTAGTGTTTTGAAAGTTGGGAGAAATGGGATGGAGAGTAGTGAAGTTATGGAGAATGTTTTAGCGGCTATTGATGGAATTATTGAGTTTGTTCCGAAAAAATTGGGTGGTGTTAGAGCTTTTCATTTGAAGTTTTCGGATTCATTGGCATTGCCTATTTATGAGGATTTGCCTGATCAAAGAGAAAATAATGAGAAGAAAAAGAAGTAAAGAAAGTGAAGATTTTTCCAACTAGAAGTCTGACGTATAGGCTCGATCACAATCAAATGTTATGTTTTGTGGTAAATTTGGATGAAATGTTTCCATTTTTATTCTTACTAGGCAGTGAATACAACAATGTGTTATTTTCCATATTGCTGTCCTTTTATTGTCTGATTTGATCTAGTGTTGTTTCAAGTGGGAAATTCTATTGTTATATTTTTTGGTAGCTTATCAGTGTAATTCAGTTCAATTTATGATAAAAGTGAGAGTTTCAATCATCACATGCTCAAAAGGCCATTGTTTCATACTTTTCTACTCATTGCGATCATGCGAGAATGTTTTGTTGGGTTTGTTCCGAAAAAATTGGGTGGTCTTAGAGCTTTTCATTTGATGTTTTCGGATTCATTGGCATTGCCTGTTTATGAAGCTTTGCCTGATCAAAGGGAAAATACAGAGAAGAAAAAGAAGTAGAGAAAGTGAAAGCTTAGCTCAACAATCAAATGTTATATTTGGTGGTAAATTTTGATGAAGTGTTTCCATTTTTATTCTTACTAGGCAGTGAATACATCAATGTGTTCTTTTTTATTGTCTGATTTTATCAATTGTTGTTTCAACTGGGAAATTCTAAGGTTATATTTCTTGGTAGCTTATCAGTGTAGTCGGTTTAATTTATGATAAAAGTGAGAGTTTCCATTATCATGCGCTTCAAAGACCAGTTGTTTCATCCTCTTTTATTTCTACTCATTGCGATCATGCGAGAATGTTTGAGCTGCATTAAAGGAATTGTTGGGTTTGTTCCCAAAAAAATGGGTGGTCTTAGACCGTTTCGTTTGATGGTTTCGGATTCGTTGACATTGCCTGTTTATGAAGCTTTGCCTGATCAAAGAGAAAATGCTGAGAAGAAAAAGCAGAGAAAGTGAGATCTTGGCTCTTCAAAAAAAAAAATTTCAGTGCGTAAGTAATTAACGCATAGGCTCATAATCAAATGCTATGTTTTGTGGTAAATTTGAATGAAGTGTGTTCCATTTTTGTTCTTACTAGGCAGTGAATACTACAGTGTGTTCTTTTTTCCTTTTGCTGCAGTCCTTGTATTGTCTGATTTGATCTAGTGTTGTTTCAAGTGGGAAATCTCTTAGTAGCTTATCAGTGTAGGCGGTTCAATTTATGATAAAAGTGAGAGTTTCAATCAATCATGTGCTCAAAAGGACAGCTGTTTCATCCTTTTCTATTTTAGCTACTTATGTGTATTATACGTGCAACTGTAATAATATAGAAAGAGCATGCTCGTCGACTTTGTTGTGTTTAGGGAGTGGGACTTGTAGTGTTTTGAAAATTGGGAGACGAGGACTGGAAAATGGTGAACTTATGGAGAATGTTTTAGCTGCCATTGAAGAAATTGTTGAGTTTGTTCTGAAAAAATTGGGTGATGTTAGAGCTTTTCATTTGAAGTTTTCTGATTTATTGGCATTGCCTGTCTATGAGGGTAAGTAATCGACGCATAGGCTCACAATCAAATGTTACCCTTTTTTTTTTTTTTTGGTAAATTTGGACTAAGTGTTTTCGTTGTTAATCTTATTACTAGGTAGTGAATACAACAATGTGTTCTTTTTCCTTTTGCTGTCCTTTTATTGTCTGGTTTGATCTAGTGTTGTTTCATAGTGAGAAATTCTAATGTTATATTTTTTGGTAGCTTATCAGTGTAGTCGGTTCAATTTATGATAAAAGCGAGAGTTTCAATCATCATGCGCTTCAAAGGCCAATGTTTCATACTTTTCTATTTTAGCTAGTTGTTGTGTATTATACGTGCAACTATTTCTAATCACTGGGATCATGCGAGAATTTTGCTCTAATATCTTGAGCAGTCATAAACTTTAGCTGATTCCTGATCACTCGTTTTTTTAGGTTTACAAAACTTAAAGTGTTGATAAGTTTGGTTTTGGATTCTGCATAGGACAGCTATATCTGTTATGGCATTTTATATGTGGATTGTGTATGTGCTTTGTCACACCCCCATTTTAACCCGGAGTCAAAATTAGAGAGTATGACGTATTGGTGATTCCTAAATTGTTTTGATTTTAAGGAGTCGCCACCTAATTATTTTAACGGTGAATTAGGACACCTAGATGTCAACTAAGGTAAAGTTAAAACTAAACCTTAATTAATGGTCTGCTTAACCAGTGTGATTCTAGGTAAGGGCTCTATATTATCCTAAAGGGAAGGGGTTAGGCATCCTTTAGAATCCGTTAACTTACGGTTATCCGACCAACTTAGGTTAATTAATTAAATTAAATGTAGGGTTAAATTTTAGAAAATGACCTTAAAATATTGCTAAAGTTTTTAAGAAAGAAAATCATGTTAATTAAAATAAGATTTACAGAAAAGAGGTATAATTTGTATAAAGAAAACTTTAAATGTCATTTTTAGAATAAGACTCATAAAGGTTATTAAGGTTTTCAATAAGAGACTATTGAAAGTAAGACTAATATTCGTATAAAGGGGAATCTTAGGATGCTATTTGAAATATAATTTATAATCGTTAATAATAATTTTAAAGGAAGTAGCATAAAAAATGAAGTTCGTAAAATATGACGATTTACATATAAATAGAAAAAGATGCGAACTCAAACGATAAATATTTGAACAAACTAAACAGTGAGGTATTAATTAAACTTAAATTTTAGAGATGCGAATAAAACATGAAAGAGTTAATAGATTTCTTTCATCCATTTTATTATCTTTATCTACTATGCTTAATTAAGAAATGCGTGATTGACTCAAAATTTGAAGAGTTGTTTAGAATATGTTTGAATTTATATTTGCGTATTAGTGTCGTTTTGAAATGTTTATGATAAAAATATGATTCCCTTTACTTAAAATATATAGTCATGCCATTTTTGCAAATCAATTATTCCAAATGAAATAAAACACGAAAAGAAGAGAATAAAACTTATGGAATTAATTGTTAGTCTTCCTTAAACTAACTACCCATTACTAAAACTAAACCTACTAATTCATTAGGATTTATCTAAACTAACAAAACAAAACAAACAAAGAGTTAATTGCATAATACAAATTAAATGCACAAAATAAATAGAGGAGTAGATAATTTAAATGGGATCAGCCCATTTTTTAAAAGAGCGGCTGCAATCGGGGCTGCTGTTGTTGAAATGGGCTCAACCCATTTGTTAAAAGACTGCTACGGATCTGCCTGCTATTGGGCCTTGGCCCAGGATTTTTATGCTTTTTATTTTGGCTGCGGATGGGACTGATGGGGGATGACCCGAGAAGATTGCGTTGGGCTTTTAGCCCAACACCGAATGCGGAAGAAGAACGAGTCCCTCGGGCTCGTATGCGATGGTCATGCATAAAAAATAAAAAGGAAAAGGATTAGTATGAGTCTAAATAATTAATAATGCAAATTCATAACTCAAAGAAAGAACTTCAAGTACCACCACGTCAAATGCAAATGCCAGCCAGAAACACTTATAAATTGAACTAGGCATCAGCCTCACTGACAGTAAAGAATACGCCAAAAAAAATGACTACAAAGACTAGAACATCCAGCAAGTTACAGGACAGACAAAGCATATAGGAAACATATCATGGATGCAGGAGTTTACAGAACCCATGAAAGGATACAACTCTCGACAAAAATTAGACCCAAATGTGAAGCCAAATTATATCCTCCAACCCACCAACGAATCGACACAACTTTAAAACTTTCGTACAAATCCATATCAAATTGAACATAACATGTTTCACATCAAATCACCTCCGCATCTCTATGGGCATGCTTAGATCACAACATAAATAAGAAAAGGGATGATTATGTCTCAACTTAACCAGTCCATATTTTCCCAAGTAAGGCTAGCACTTTGGGTTATGAATATCCCAAGTAAAGAAGAGTATTGAGAAGGGAATTAAATCGTTATGGCTATTACCATCTGGTTTCCCAAAAAAAAAAAAAAAAAAAAAAAAAAAAAAAAAAAAAAAAAAAAAAAAAAAAAAAGTTGTTGTGTATTATACGTGCGCTTCAAAGGCCAGTGTTTCATACTTTTCTATTTTAGCTAGTTGTTGTGTATTATACGTGCAACTATTTCTAATCACTGGGATCATGCAAGAATTTTGCTCTAATATCTTGAGCAGTCATAAACTTTAGCTGATTCCTGATCACTCGTTTTTTTAGGTTTACAAAACTTAAAGCGTTGATAAGTTTGGTTTTGGATTCTGCATAGGACAGCTATATCTGTTATGGCATTTTATATGTGGATTGTGTATGTGCTTGTTTTATGTCATAAATGCTAAGCAACAGCAGCACAGGTGTTATGCTAGGACAAGTTTCATTTTAATAATATGGTGACGAGGTAATCATTGGTATTGACAACAAAGGATCAGAACATGAGCTGCAAAAAATAAAACATCCAAGGTTCATTACAGAGCTTTTATGCAGAAATGGTGTATCTTAGATGGAAGAAATAAGGCCTCTCTCTTTGAGGAATGCGATACAATCATCAAACATCTCTTCAATGGACTTGAATTTCATTCCTAAGCCCTCCAGCTTCGAAGTGTTGAATTCATAGGGAGGTCGATCCAATTCCTTAAACCTGAAATAGCAGTGTTGGCAAATGGGAATCTTCATCAAAGAGGTACTGCATTTCTTTCTAGTTTCTATTACTATATGATTTTAGCAGAGATAATGAATAAAGATGTAGCTGTAGATATTTCTAGGTCACAGAGACGGATCCAAGAACTAAAAGCAGTAAAGTGCACCTCTTTTTCTTACTATACTCACATAGATACATAGGTTTTAGTTTTTCACTTCTGTATGTATAGTAATGTATGCAGGATTTTGTGCAAGTGTTATAGTCCTACTAACAAAACTTGACTTGTACATGGCGTTGTGACTTGAACTTTAGGGGTTTTAAGGAGTTACTTCATGTTCTAAATTAGTGTTTACTTTGTTGTATTTTGAAGTGGTGCTAACTACATAAACCAAATGTTTATCTAAAATATTATACAGTGAAATTTTAGCAAAGCAATGTCTGATAACTGTTCCTGCTATAATCCGCCACTACATAAGTCAGACCTCTCTATAACTGTCATCCTCTATAACAACATTTCACTATAACAACCATGTTTTTGTGGAACCGATCTATTTCATGTTATGTTATGAAATATATTCTCTATAACAGCATTTGGCTATAGTAGCCAAAAAGTATCAGAACAAATGATGTTGTTATAGAGAAGATGTTGTTATAGAGTTTTGACTGTATGTAACTTGCGTTTGAGACAATAGGTTCAAATGCACCCACAGCTTATGTAATGGATCTGCCTCTTCTCGGGATTATACTAACCTTTTAGGAATAGGCAAAGACGGGTAGCGCTCTGATAGAACCGAGACAAGTTGATTGTTGTCAAGAACTTTTGAGCTGCAAAGGAACCTCCCATGAGCACTTGGATGCTCATAAACAAGTATATGAGAGAGAGCTACATCATCTATGTGAACGTAACCCATTCTTCCATGGAATTCAAACTTATCTGTCTGTCCTTTAAGCAAACCAAGAACATCATTTGCTGTTGAACACAAATCTGGAGGCAAACTTGGCCCAATGATGAAAGAGGGAAGTAGTGTCACAAGATCAATGCTGTTTTTTTCACAGAATTCCCAAGCAGCCTTCTCAGCTAGGGTCTTTGATAGTACATACCAAATCTTGCATGGAAAGAGTAAAATGGTGAGATACTGAGATCATTGTTTATATTTCCCATCCGAATTTATATGACACTGTTCTGATTTTGGTACGTGTCAAAGTGTTTGATCCCATTCTATTTCTATAAAACTTCCAAGAAAAGTCAAGAAAATATTTAAATTTTAGGATGTGTTTGGTATGAAGGGAAATGTTTTCCTCGAAAATAAGTAGGTTGCTAACTTATTTTCTGATGTTGGATGAGTAAACAGAAAAAGTTGTCTGAATAGCATTTATGTAATTTAGGCAAACACAACGAGGGTGGAAATGGGATTGGTGGGTGTGGAGGTGGGGGTGGGTAGGGGTGGGGAAGGTCAAAGGGGAAACGGGCGTGTGAGGTAGATCAATGTGAAATGCCGTTTATGAAACTTATTTTTCCTAATTTTACAAGGGAAGTCATTTTCTGACTTTTAAGAAACTTGTTTTCCTAGAGGAAATGTTGACCAACCAAACATAGAAAATTTCCTCCATACTGAACACACCCTTAAAGTTTTAACTGATATTCTCACTATCAAACTATCTTTTCAACTACTACTTTAGTACACACTTCTGTATGTAAAGTCAAACTAATATTTAAACTTCATACTCAATCAAATATCAAACGGAATGGACTGAGTATTTTATAGGAAATGTTAATAGCAGAACAGATGTATATACCTCAAATTTTTTGCAGAATTCGACAGAGCTCCAAGATGATTCATCCAAGGGTATGTTAGGGTCAATGTCATCTCTTACCCTTGCTGTCGAAGAAGAGGAAGTCAAAACCACACGTCTCAGTCTTGCATTTTTCTTACAGGATCTTAGCACATTTAAGGTACCATCTACTGCAGGATTCAAGATTTCAACCTGCAGCATGCAAAATTAGTTACTTGAAGGTCATTCACTCCGTTCGATTTTATATGGTACTCTTTTTTTAAGTCAAATATTGTCATATAAAATGAAACGGATAGAAGATTTTGGATACCGTGGCATCAAAAGTAGGCTTTCCCAAGACAGGTGAGGCAGTATGAAAAACACCTTCACAACCCATAATCGCATCATCAAAGCTGCCTTCATCAGATAGGTTAGCCTTCACCAGACGGAGTCTCTCCTTTGCTCCTTGTAGCTTCCATAGATGTCCTACTTTCTTCTGGTTCCCTGATTTATTGACATAAAAACTTCATTACCATGAAATAGATGAGTGGATGAATCTCCATTACTAGTATCCCTTTAGGGGCAGAGCTATTGCCGCTTGTCTCACGAGCAGAGCACACCAGCAGCGTGCATCGCGTGATTCTAATGTGTTGTTTGCACTTGACTGAGTGGGCAATTGACCGGAATATATATTTGATTCGCCCCACCTACTTATCTTGATTGACAACATTAAAGAGAAAGCGACAGTTTTGTGTAACATGCTATGGTCTCATCACCCTTAAGAGGTAGTGATGCGTTTCATGTGCTCTAAGCCAGACCTGTGTGTGGTTAGGAAGATTGGCCACAGAGTTTGGCCACAGAGTGGTACAACCCTACCCTACCTATAGGACGGCTGCCCGAAAAGGAACCCTTATTCATGGGAAGTCTATTGACCAGTATAGATAGATCAATTTTTTATCAGTGTATATATACTACATATTGAATCCCCTTGAAAGGTATAAATTATATTTTAACTCTCCCCAGTGAGTATTTTCACTTATGATTGTGTGTAACTATTCGATGTCAATACAAATGTATGCAGGGGCAGAGCTACATGTTATGAAGGGAAAAGGAAAAGGGATGTTATACGACTGATGGATTTGGACCATCCACCTCTAACTGTAGAAAGGTAGGAGCTCACCAAATTAGCCACCCTCAATCCCACGAGGGGAGTTCAACTGGACCCCTTTAGTCGAAAAATTTCCTTATGCAGATAAGGTAAAGGAACAAAACTTATATATATACACTGTTGAATCCCTTTGTACAAGGGAAGCTTTAGCATAGCAGCATAGGTGGTTCAAAAATTGCTTTAGGTCGCAGGTTTGAATCCTCATTATGGTATTCCTGCGTTCTTTTGAGTCCCTTCGTTAGAATTTCTGATTTCACCACTGAATGTGACATAGACTAGTAATGAGATAAGAGTATGAGTAGTCGATGTACCTGGATCTCTAACTGTGCCAATGACATGATAACCAGACAAGAGAAGACGTTTGATCAACCATGAAGCTACAAAACCAGATGCACCTGTCACACATACTTTTCCCTTGTAATTATTGGTGTTTTCTTCTACTACTATATTTTTATCCTCCATTATTTCCATGTTTTTCAACTTCTTGATAGCACCAAGTTCATGTATTGGTGTGTATATATAGGGAAAAGTTGGGCTTTCTTGAAGTTGGTTTAAAGAAGGTGAATCATTAATTTTCTGTGGCTTTTTTTGCACTCACTACCTAACTCCCTATTGCCGCTTTAGATTAATACTAGTATTAATCAAATTGTCTTTGTGTGATTAAGAGTTGTAAGCAAATTATCTTTGTGTGATTAAGAGTCCTAAGCAAATTATCTTTGTGATTAAGAGTTGTATGCGAATTGTTTTTGTGTGATTAAGAGTTGTACTCGTAGAAAGTTCCATGGCTTAAATTTTCTTCTAGAAAACATTAAAAAATAACTTGTATATTTTACACGGTGATTAATTTGTCCAATAAATCTTACCAGATGTGCCTTAAGATGGAAGCGTATTATTAGAATTTAAACTTAATGAGTTCAACCTTGAAGATTCTTGATACCGAATTTATTGTACTATTATAATTATGGGTTCAAATATAATATTTGTCGAGATTTTAGTAGTAATATTTTTTTACATATATTTTTATATTCAATATTGAAAATTATGACCGCTAGCCAAAAGGTTACAGACTACATATGCCTCAGCGTAATGACTCACACTCGGTTTGGAGAATTGCATAAAATTATCTTGGTATAAATTTTTGGTATTGTTATCCACTTGTGCTTGGTCTTTTAAGTCCTACATCGCTAATCTTGATATTTGATTTAATACACTAATTGACGTATTATTTTATACCTAAATATAACTGGGAATAACTATACATGGACTAAACATCCAAATACAAAATTACCTTTTATATTTTCTTAAATCTATCATCAACACTCTTTTGATTCTAAAATTTTTTAAAAACAAACTCATATTTAGCTAGTTATGGTATACATCACATTTTTGGCATAAAGAATCAAACGCCTGATAAAAGTATTTCCGCCGCGAGTAATATTTTTAAGACAACTATTACAATAATGTAAAAGGAAGCTTTTCAATTCAATCTTCATTTTCTCTTAAAAAAATAAAGTTCTCCTTGGTGTTAGTTTCTCGCTGTTATGTTTCTATCACGAGAAAGACGCACCAAAGAGGTATCCCCAAGAGAACATCAGGTCGTATGACAAGAAGACTGCACTGTTTTTTTTTTTAAATAATATAATTTATTTGTAAGATTACGGCAATGTATCTAGTAGCGATTCATACATATACTTGGAATTTTAAAATATTACTATATGTGCTTAAAATGGTATAATTATCTCGGAAAGTCACCTCAGCTCGATGCTAACATCCAACTATGATAGAATTATCCCCAATACATGCTCCAGGATAAAAGCAGCTTAACGAAAGATAATTCCCCATTCTCCTCCAATACTAGTACATCCCTTGATCTAAATTTAAGGACCTTTCCCATTACAGTCGGATCTAGCCTGGAAAGTACGAGTACGGCAAATTCAAATCCAAACTCCGAGTTGAAAAATTCACTGAACGTGTCCATATAATAAACTTCAAATCCTAAATCCACCTCTGATCCCTGTACTTCTAAGTGGTCAAATTTGAACCTAAAACTTCTATTTACCTCCCGCAGAAATTATGGAAGAGACTTTTGAGTGAAATTTTCCATAAAATAGCAATTCATAACATTGAAAAGTTAGTATCACATGAAAACTTGAACCAATCCAAATTTCCCTTAGAAGCTATAGCCTAGTCTCTATAGTTCCATTTTACTAAACTTCAAAAGTTTGATCCTGTAAATGTCAAAGGAAAAGAAATCTTTTGCAATACACTGCTACTTAGTGTATTAGAATATTATGCCACCAGAGCTTCCTAGAATCAAAGAACTGAAAAACAAAAGAAAACGATGAGCCTTCTAGAGCTTATTACGCTTAGTCCCCTTTGATTCTACAGACCAAATAGGAGGGATGATTCTATATTCTTGTTTTGGTGTTTCCTCCTTCTGGACTTCATATTTGTTGCTCACATCATCATCATTGTCCTCAAGGACATCCTTCGAAAAAGCATTAGGACTTGCCTTGATACAGCTTTGAAGAGCGACAAACGGACTAACGCAGTCAGAGCCCTACAGTGGGAAATTAAGAAATCTCAAAATGTTAAAAGGAAGAAAATGGAAAATACAAAACTCATCTTCTATTCCCTTTCTGTTCAAAAAGACGGTGTTTGAGCATTTCTTTTTCAATGTCCTGTATGAATGAAAGGAAGACGACAAAGGTTCCTGATCATATTTGTTACATTTACATCCAAGTCAATTTACCGCAAGGAACCAATCTTTGATGCCTGGTTTTGTCTAATGCCATTTATACTAGTATTTTGTTCTAGAGTATGGAGAAAGCAAAACTGAAATCCTCTCAAGCAGAAAAAAGAAAAGCAGCCTCTAGAAACATATTATCTATAATTTGATCTACCTTTTCGAAAAAACAAGAAAGGAAAAAGAAAAAACACATAATCTTAATCTTCCTCTCACAATATAGAACACATAAATAGGTACAACTCTAGCTGAATAACCTAACCAATGTTTACCATGTTACAACTTATGTGGGCACTTAATAAGCTGAACTTCATACAGGAATATCAGCTCCGAGGGAAAAAAAAAATGAAACAAGATATGACATCTCTCCACAGGAGATGAGCAAGAAAGACCAATAATATAAATTACAAAAAGAACAAGGAGCATATAAATGCAGTTACCTTTTCTTCAGCTGTGCTCTTGAGGAAACAGAGAAAAGCGTCTGAAAACTGGTCACCACAGGGGCCACCCCGTAAATGAGCAATGCAAGGGCATTCTAGGGCTTTCCGAGCTTTCTCGTCAATTGACTAAAAGTAGAGTTTCAGTTTCTTGAGCATAGATAAGTAACAAATTTCAACTTTTATTGAGCAAGTTTATGATCCGAAAAAACTGAACCAACCTCATTCTCACCATCTTCACCATATGCTGCAGCTTCTACAAGAGAGGGGATAAAAATTTGTGATGTGTTCTATAAATTCTCGCACCAGGTATTCTTGTTATTTCTCAATAATTTTAGATGAAAATGAGAAATGCAGAGTCCTAGGAACCTTTCAACTTAAATATGGTTCTAGCATCTTAAGCAGTAGTCAGTCAATACTTATTACACGGCTCAAGTCTTCAAAAATAGCAACTACTTCCACTACAAAAATAGATAACTGTAATTATTGGATCTAAAGACAATGCGTCTGAGAGGAATTTGAGATAACAACAGACACTCAGAGAGACATAGAGATAATAGCAGAGGAAGTTGCAAAAAAGAAACTACAGAGAGAAATAATGTTTATTAAAAGCCGTAGCTTTCTCTCTCTCTCACTCTCTCTCTTTTTTTGTTTTTTTTTGTTTTTTTGAGAATGGTAACAAGCAATAGCTTTGTCACTTAAAACAATGAAGTGATCCGAAGCAAGGGATCATCGCTTCATGGCGAAACTACGCTCTTCAGATAAGTGTGCGCTTCAAGCAATGATGTGCAACGTGATCCTAGTGAGAAATGGTATATTCTTAGAATTTCAAGTTTAAGGAGTAGGTTCAATATTGAAATATCGTATATCAGAAATAGAAATTTGATTATTACAGTGCTAAATTCACATATGCATGGTATTTTTAATTTTTCGTAAATTGCAAAAAAGTGTGTGCTTTACTTATCTCTTTTCCTTTCAAGCTCCATGGATCTTGTTGCTTTTTTAAGCTCTTCGCTTCTGAAAAGCTGGTGAGAAAACAATACGTGCAAAAATGCAGTGATAGCTAATCACGTTGGAAGTTAAATCAGAGCTCTTATCAGTTCCCAACCCAGGAAATAGTAAAATATTTGCAATCGATCAACTTTGCCTCAATCCCAAAATAGTTGAGCTCGGTTATAACATCACGTATCAATACACGAAAAACATATAGTATTATATAAGCAAAAACAAAACCAAAGATTCCTTAATGGGTGTTAAGATGAAGGACTTTCAGCCTAACTCGACCCCAAAAATTAGTTCATGAGGTGAGGATTGTTCGAGACCCTCTAGGAGACAAACAACCCATCCCTCAACCAATGTGGGACACTTAACACCTTGGCACGCCTAGAACTAGCAAATGGAAGCATGGATAACATAAGATAGGGGCCTAATATGGAGAGACACGAGAATAAGAATAGGTCTGGCTCTAATACCATGTTAGGAAGATGGGCCTTGGGCCTAACTCAACCTCAAAAACTAGAACATAAACTAACGATTGCTCAAGACTATATAAGGAGACAAACAACTTATCCCTCAACCAATGTGGGACACTTGATAATGGGTAACAGGAAAACTGCATTCTAGATTATCTTCTCTTAAATATCCCCCACCTTTATCTGGTGGCAGCAACGCATAGGAAACCGCACCCTGTTTCCCTCACCACCGAAGGTGAATCTGGTGTTTTTTTTTTTTGGGTAATTTTTTTTTTTTTTTTGGTAACTAACTTTTTATTAATCATCAAAGCGAATAGTTACAAAACCATAGCATCCCTAACACAGGTTGCTATCTAAGGAGAAAAAACTCAAAGATTACAGCAGAGATACATGGCAGCTTAGAAAGTCTCTGCTGTAACCTAGATCTAATTCCCACAGGACCTCTCACACAACATACAAACGCTATCTCTCTTGCTACAACATTCCACTGCTTATTCTTATCTTCAAAAGTTTCTTTCCATCCACACAGCATGCACGAATTCAGTGTAGACTAATTTGAGAGTTTGAGCAGCTTGTGACTTGCCCTTTGTCTTGCTGAGCACCCATTTCAAATGATTCTCCCAATTAGCAGCAGCATAATAATCCTCTTTAATCCAGGAAAGAAGTTTCATCCATAGGCACTTTGAGTAGTCACAATGCACAAATATATGATCTCGAGTTTCTAAGTGAACACGGCAGAGTTTGCACTTCAGATCCACATCTAGTCCCCATTGTGAAACTAGATTTTTAAGTACATGGGTACAGAGAAACACTATACCTACTACGTCTTTCTTAGTCGATACAAACTTATTATACTTATATACTTTTGAATAACTTAGACTATACATGAGTATACCAGCTAGTTGGGATTAAGATTATCGTCTTTACTACCCTCACATTCAGTGGCAGAGGAAGGAAGGAAGGATATTCAATTCATCCGAAAACTATACAACATGTATAGGCTAAAAACAATTCTGTTATACATATATTAAATTTTGAATCGCCTTAACATAAGAAAAATACAAGTTCACACTCAAGGTGAGGCATTTTTGGATTTTTTTGAATCCCTTTATCAGAATTCCTAACTCTGCCACTGCTCACATTAAGTCTGTTTGGTAGAGATATAGCGTAGCGATAGGTGGGAGATTTAGAGAATCTAAAGTTTTAGATCCCTAATTACATATTATCTAGCATTGGAGTCAAATGGACTAGAACAAGACTCAATAGATAGAGAGGATTCATATAGTCGGCCCAAAAGGTTTGGGATTGAAGTAGTTATCGTTGTTCTTAATTGTTAAATACATACTATCGCTCGAGCCAAGAGAAGGAAAAAAGCTCCATATACTACCTTCACTACTATACATTCGCCCATGCCTACCACCCAGGGGTGGGGGTGGAGTTTACACTGTATATAAGGCTAAACTTATTTTTTATGTATATGTAGTAGATTTTGAATCCCTGAAGAGGAGCCTTGGCGTAACTGGTAAAGTTGCTGCCATGTGACCAGAAAGTCACGGGTTCGAGCCGTGAAAACAGCCTCTTGCAGAAATGCAAGGTAAGGCTGCGTACAATAGAGCCTTGTGATCCGTCCCTTCCCCGGATCCCGCGCATAGCGGGAGCTTAGTGCACCGGGCTGCCCTTTTTTATTTAGTAGATTTTGAATCCCCTTGACTTCTTCGTATGTCTACGCC
This sequence comes from Lycium barbarum, assembly GCF_019175385.1. Taxonomy (NCBI): domain Eukaryota; kingdom Viridiplantae; phylum Streptophyta; class Magnoliopsida; order Solanales; family Solanaceae; genus Lycium; species Lycium barbarum. The sequence continues at coordinate 120,055,293 of NC_083346.1, forward strand.
TTTATATTTTTTAACCCCCTTAATGAAAATCCCGACTCCACCTCAGTCACCACCGGCTTCCTCAACTCCTCTCCAAACCCCAATAGAAGGAAAAAAGTTTTTTTGTTTTTGATAATGTAAATAATTTTATTAACAATGGAAAACCCCGTATACAAGCCGTATACCAAAAGAAGAACCTATTACCTACACCAAAATATGGTTCTCAAGAAAAGAGATTCAATCCGCTATACAAATAGGGACCTCGTAAGTGCACCAATAACTAGAAACAAAATTCTCCTATGCAATGTTTACAAATTTAGGGACTTGTATGTCCTTATAGTGCAGTTACTAAGCCATACTAGTCTTTGAATCTTGATTCTTGAAAAGGGAGCAAAAATACATCCAAAAAAAAAAAAAAAGAGTAAAAGGGAAAATTGAGGAATAAAGTTGAGAACTTGTAAGTCCTTCTAATGCAATTACTAAGCCATACAATTCTTTCAATCTTGATTCTTGAAAAAGAGCAAAAAAAAAAAAAAAAAAAAAAAGAATTGAGGAGTACCAGCAATCAAAGAATCAAGAGAACGTGGTTGAGAATCACTATTAACACTTTGAGATTGATTGTCAATGGCATCACTTTGCACTTGTCCCATTTTTTCCCTTAACAATTGATGAGACTGCTGAGTCTTTGACTCATTCGGCCTTTTGTTGATACGAGAATATAGAAATTTAGGGTGTGTTCGGTAATAACGGAGAATATTTTTTAAGAAGATATTTTTATGAATATAAGTGATTTTTTTATTTATTTTCTTGTGTTTATTATGCAAATTGAAAATATTATTTTAAAAATATTTGAATATATATAAAGCAAAACACTTTTTTTTTTATTTCGGAGGTGGGGTAGAGGGGACAGGTTTGGTGTAGGGGGTGGGTATGTGGGGTAGGCAAGTAGGAGTGGGTGGATAGTATCAGGGGATTGTAGGGTGTGGGTATGTGGCATAGGCAGTTAGGGGGGTGGATAGTATCAGGTGGTTGAGAATATATTGGTGTGTTTTATTGGTTCAAGAAAATATTTTCAAAATACCAAATAAAGAAAAACAGGAATCATTTTCCATTATACAAAACACACCATTTATAAGTTTTTTTTTTCTTTTTTCCAATGAACCTATTTAGAAAGTAAAAAAAAAAAAAAAAAGTCATGGTGTGTTTACAACAAATTAAATTTACACATCAGTTCCTATTTTTGTCACATGTGTCCTCACCGTCGTTTGGTATGTTGGACAAGCATAAATAGTTTGTATGTTGAACAAGCATAAATAGTTTAATTTACACATTAGTTTCTATTTTTGTTATATGTGTTACAAAGGGTCATTTGGTATGTTGGACAAGTATAAATAGTTCTGTGATAAAAAAATTAGGGAAAAGAACACTAATACCCACTACCCACAAAATAATGAGCAATTTGCAGGATTTTTTGTTAGGGGTGGTCTTTAATTTCGGCCCTCAAATTGGTGGTCTTTAATGTTTACCCTCTACCTTTGCAAATTATGCCTTAAAGACCACCAATTTAAAGGGTAAAAATTAAAAACCACCGCAAATGAAGGGTAATCCGTGCAAAAAAATAAAAAAATAAAAAAAAATTATCCTTTCATACCCCAGAACTATTTATCCTTTCTAACTGTCGTAGCTTTTGAAGATCATTGTCTATTTTTTCTTTTTTTATTTCTGTACTTATTATCTTCTTCTTTTCTCCTTTTTTTTTCCAGTTTTTGTTCATTGATTTTTTTCAAATTATATTATTCTTTATTTTCTTTTTTTCACCATAATCTAATTTCATTTAATTTTAGCTCCTTTCTTTTTTATTTTTCTTTTTTTATTTCGTTATGCCTTGTTCCTTTTTTATTTCATTTAATTCTTTTTTCTTTTTTTTCTTTTTTCTCCATAGTCTAATTTCATTCACTTGTTTTCAGTTTTCTTTTATTTCTTTTCTTTTCTTCGTCATCTAATTTCATTCACTTTTTTTTTCTTTTAGTTCTTTTTAAATTCCCGGTGATTTTCTTTCACTTTGTCTCCTTTTTTTTCAGATTAATTTTTTCCTTATTTTTAAATTTTTTCATAATCTAATTCTATAAACCTTTTGGCTCCTTTATTTTGTTCTTTTTTTTATATCAATAAAAAAGAAATTTGATATGGGACATTTATTTATTATTATTATTTTCTATATCTCAAAATGACTTATTATAGCATATAGTATACCAAATCAGTGTCAGTTGAAGTATATTGTTGCAGTACGCTATGATATTCACATGGTATATGCCTATACTGATAGAGTATTTAGATTGCGGATTTATTTCTTCATGAACACCCTTCAGTCCTCTATGATACCCACATGGTATGTGTCATATACTGACAGGGTATCATAGAGGACTGAGGAGTATTTTTTTTAAGGAATAAATCGTCAATCTAGATACTCTATCAGGATAGATACATACTATATGGGTATCATATATGACAGATTTATCCATTACTCACTCCTCTATGATGCACACATGGTATCATATACTGACAGTGTATCATAGACGATAGATTTATTCCAACATTACACAGTCTTTTATGATGCCTACATGGTATATATGATATATATACTAATAGAGTATCATAGAGATCTGGTTCATTCTTCGTGAAAAACACTCTTCAATCCTTTGTGATATTCATATGGTATAGTCATATACTGACAGGGTACCATAAAGAATTGGTTCATTCCTTGAAGAAAACACAACTCAATCTTCTATGATACCCATATGGTATATAACATATACTGGGATTCATTCCTTCAAGAAAAATACAACTCAATCCTCTATGATACCTACATGTTATATATCGTATACTAATAAGATATCATAGATGACAGATTCATTCCTTAAAAAAGAGCTCAATCATCAATGATACTCACTTGGTATACATCATATACCGACATGGTATCATAGACAATAGATCTATTCCAACATTACTCAGTCCTTTATGATGGCCACATAGTATATATCATATATTGATAGGGCATCATAGAGATCTGGTTCATTCTTCATGAATAACACTCTCCAATCCTATATGATAATCATATGGTATATTCATATACTGACAGGGTATCATAGAGAATTGGTTCATTCCTTGAAGAAAACACAACTCAATCTTCTATGATACCCACATGTTATATAACATATACCGACAAGGCATCATAAAAGGATGATTCATTCTTTTAAGAAAAACACAACTTAATCCTCTATGATACCCATAAGGTATATATCGTATGCTAACAGGGTATCATGAATGACTGGCCTCACATGATATATCATACACTGACAAGATATCATAGAGGGTTGATTCATTCCTTCAAAAAAGTGCTCAGTCATCAACGATACCCACTTGGTATATATCATATATTGACATGGTATCATAAACGAAGGTTCATTTCTTAAACAGACTTTTATGATACCTACATGATATATATTATATACTGACAAGGTATCATAAAGGACTAATTCATTCCTTCAAAAAATGCCTCTAAGTCCTTTATGATAATCACATGGTATATATCATGTATTTAAAAGATATCATAAAGTACAAATTCATTCCTTCAAAAGAAAAAAATTATAAAATAAGTTCAACAAAAAGAGTTTAAGCTTAATTTTAATATTTTAGTTCTAAATCTTTATAGCAAGTTAATTTTTGTAATAAATTATAAAAAAATATATTTATATTTTAGATATAAGTTTTACTTTTAGTAGCAAAATAAAAAAATTATACGAATATGCTTTCCATTTTTTTTATATTTTAATAAATAATAATGACTTTAGTTTTTTTTTAAAATTATTTCTTGTTGTAGTCTAATTAAATAATTTTTCTATATTCTTATTGATCTAAAAATGGTTAACTAATAATTTAGTCTTTGTATTTTATTTATCTTTGACAACGGAAAGAAAGGGGGGAAAAAGAGAGAAAGAAACAAAATAAAGAAAGACAAAAACCAAGTAGTACGAAGTAGCGAATCGAGGCCGGCACACGGGTAATTTTATATAGGTGTGTGGGTAGTTCAGTTATTAAATTCCATGGGGGCATAGAAGGGTCAATATTTTACCTTTTATCGGTATTTTGTGTTGTTTTGTCTAAAAAATTAGAGTCTTATCCCATGTTTGGTTACTAATCCTAAGATAAGTTATATCAGAATTAGAAACAGTATCAAGATTAGTTATCCCTTCGAGATGATAGAATAATAGTTCGGAATTAATTATCCCTAGATAAAACAATGAAAAAATAACCCCTAAAGTCCCTCAAACCATTTTTCTACTCAATAAGGTGGTGGATATTTTTGTAAACAAACAATTTCTTTTCAGAAATTATGCAATTTATGTTATTTTTAGTACAACAAACCAAACAGTCGATAAGAAATAATATCAGGATAATTAATCCCATCATAACTAATCGCAGTATAACTTGTCTTCAAACCAAACGATCGTGGAGTTTTAGAAGTCTTATTCCGTCCTTGATTTATATATTTAGTTCCAATCACTACTAAAAAAAAAGACGTTTTCGACCAAAATATTTCGACCAAAATATTTCGATCACATTTTTGGTCGAAAAAAAATCGACCACGCGCTGTCGAAAAATCAAGAATTTAATTTTTATTTTATTTTCAGTAGAATTTCGACCACACGGGGTCGATATTTTAAAATGAAAATAAATTAATTTTTGTATAAATAATAAATGGAAAACGTTTAAATTTTAAAAAAAAAAACAATTTTCGACCACATGTGATCGAAAATTGGACCACATTTGTATATACACACTCCTTTGCTTCAGCACCACACGACCACATTTTCATTACTCCTTTGCTTCAGCACCACAAGACCTCTTTCTCTTTCATTACTCTTTCTCTCTCTCTCTCTCTTTCCTCTCTCCCTCTCCTCTCTCTACCCACACACACCACCTCTCTCCCTCTCCTCTCTCTACCCATACCACCAGCTGCAGCCCACCGCCCCACCAGCCCAGACCTCAACCCACCGCCTCCGACCACCGTCAGTCCACCGTCGGCGGCGAGGTACTTTTTTTTTTCCAATGTCATGAACACTTACCAATGCATAATAATCTCATGTTATTAGCTATATTACCTTCTATATTTAGTAGATTTGATAACTTCATTAGTGTCCAATATTTGTTTTAGGGTTTATTTTATGTAATTTTTTTTTGGATTTTAATATAAAATTATTGAATGAATTCGTTTGTTTGTTCCGCTGTGTTTTTTTGGATATGCTGGGCTAGCTGAGATATTTGTTCATTTGTGATACTTGCAATGTTTGGTCCACTGTGTTATTTCAAAAGAGCAGGTTCACCCTTAAAAATTGGATTCCCCTCACTTTTGAATGAATTCTAAGATTTTAATTCATCCTGATTTAAGAGTAAATTTTGTAGGGATTATTATATAAAATTACTGAATGAATTGATAATACAATAATTAATAACTAAGAAAATATTTAGCAGGAATTAATTGCTTGTCTTTAAATAGCTTAATTTTTGCATTACTATTAAATGTAATTTTATTCTCATTGTTAATTAAAGGCGGAAATGTTTTTTTCATGTTATTAGCTACATTACCTTCTATATTTAGTAGATTTGATAACTTTATTTAGTGTTCAATATTTGTTTTAGGGTTTATTTTATGTAATTTGTTTTTGGATTTTGAGTTGAAATTGAATGTTATTTTTTGGGCTGTTTTGGTCCCTTTTTTGGGGGCTATTTTGATTCTTTATTTATGTGCAATTTATTTATTTTGGGACTGTTTTTGTTAATTTTTTGGACTGTTTTTTTGGACAGTTTTTTGAGACTGGTTTTGTGGACTGGTTTTTTAGGGACTGTTTTTTTGGGACTGTTTTTGGACTGTTTTCGAACAGTTTTTTGCGACTGTTTTTGGTCATTTTTCGGATTGTTTTGGTCATTTTTCGGACTGTTTTTGGTCCCAACAAAACAGTCCGTAAAACAGTCCCCAAAAAAACTGTCCGAAAAAAAAAACAGTCCAAAAATGACCAAAACAGTCAACCCTTGAAACAACCCTTGAAATTTTGAGTCAAAGTGGTCCTTTAAGTTATGGAGTTGAGCTAAGTTCATCTCACAAAGAAGAGCTTGAGAGAATCCTGAGGTTACAATTAATACTTGGCAAGAGAAATTAAGGAGACCCGTATCTTGGCGGGGCAACCCGGATCTGAACCCGAGGTTTGCAGCCATGGCGATGTATTTATTTTCTTGTTTTATAGACAGATCTGAGCTTTAATTTTAGTCTTGTAGCTCTTGTTTGAATGGTCGTTACCTATTGTATTGTGTTATTATGCTAAAAGGGTGTGTTTGGTATGAAGGAAAATGTTTTTTGTTTTGTCATAAAAAAAAATGTTTTTGTTTGAAGAAAGTTGGGAAATTTTTAGGCGAGGGCCAAGAATTTTCTTTAAAAAAAAATTCTGGCCAGAGATAGAAATGAGGTTAACAGAAAAGGGATGTTCTGTTAAGGGTGGTTGCCCCTCTCTGTTGTGCCAATGATTTTCTTTTTAGCAACTAAACCAACAGCCCTTTGTTCATGAAAAATATGCATGCATTTTCTTCAATCTACAGCTTCAGCTGTATATCTCAGTGTGTGTGTTTCTGTTTCCTCTTTTTGGAGTAATTGAGCAAAAGAGGTTGTGATGAAGATAATGTTTTACTGTCTGGGCTAACAAGGGCATTGAGGGCAGTCCGACCCGTATCTTGGCTTGGCAAATCCCAGGATGGCTTGCATCTGAGGCTCTCTTTGGCATGCGACTGGTGATTTTGCAGCCATGGCGTGGTTGCCATCTCTTTGTCCGAGCAAAATTGCAGTATCTGAGCCTCAAATTTTTGTGCTTTAAAGGGTCGTTTGGTTGCTGGTTAGGAAGTGAGTTATTCGTGTTAGGAGGATTATTTCCCTCTTTAGAGTAATTGAGCATGTTCCTGAATCAACTTCCAAATATCATCTTCTTATCAGCTGAGCCATGTTAGCATATACTAGTAGTCAATAGCATAATTAAACGTACTTATATTTGATAAGGTTGACATTCTCTCATTCCTTTCAAATTGAAAGAGATTCTGGCGTTGAGATGATGAAAAAGAATACTGCACTGTGCAGTGGATTATGACTATTGTTGTTTCATCTTTTGCATATCTTGTAAGCTTAAACAGGAAGAGAGCGGATCAGTGAGCGACTAAAGATACTACAAGAACTTGTTCCCAATGGTTCCAAGGTACATGGTTAAATCCTTTACTTCTTTATTACTCCTACAATTTTGTATGTTAATATTAAGGAAAATTCTTAATCCTTGGTTCATGTATATTAATGCAGGTTGATTTGGTCACCATGCTAGAGAAAGCAATCAGTTACATCAATTTCTTCAATTGCAAGTGAAGGTGAATATTTATAAACCTTGTTAGCATTTTTGTGCTTCTGTTTGATTTTTGTTCTCTTGAGTTAAGCTCCAATCTTAGCTTCTACTACCTCTACTTTTATTACAATCTAACTTAGTGTAATGAAATTTTATACTATCAATGTAATTTAACTTTTTTTAGAAAATTACTTATTTTATTTTTAAGATTACTTATTTCACCAAATAAGAATATTTACTTATGATTACCTTTCAATTTATTTTATAGTGTAAAAGAATTTTACAATGAGTCAATGTACAAAAGTTAAACTCTTGTGAGTATGGTTACAGGTGTTGGCAACAGATGAATTTTGGCCGACACAGGGTGGAAAAGCTCCAGATATTTCTCAAGTAAAAGATGCCATTGATGCCATCCTTGCCAGTCAACGAGACATAAACTCAACCTCCAAGTGATTATATAGTACCTAGCTAGATTAATCTGTTGAAGAAAATGAAAGAATTAAAAGGGTTTCACAAATAATTGAAGTAGCGCAGCAATGGCTTCAAAGGAAATAGAGTTCCCTTTGGAGGACTAATATGGTGGTGAAAATTTAGCCTTAATTTGTGCATTCCGAGCTTCTTTGATTAACCATGTATTAGAAGTCATCTAAAAGCTAAAAAAAGAAGAAATTTTCTTTGTTTTAGTTCGTCTTTTTCGTCATGCACTCATGCTTTATCAGTTTGTAATATGGGGATTTTTAGTTCGAATTAGAAGTTCTTTTAAGTTTATAATGTAAGTGTTTGAATGTAGTTTATGATGTTTAAGTGTTTGAATGTAGTTTTAATTTTAAGTACTTTGAGGTTGAATTTGATTGTTTATAAGTGTTTGAATGGACAATGTTTAAGTGTTCAAGTGTTTGAACATTGTTTATGGTTGTTGTGTTGCATTGTTGATGAATTGGATGGCTGTTTTGGTTGATGAATTTGACTATTTGGAAATTGGCAGGTGGGCTGCCAAAAGCAGGCAAATGTTGGAAAAAATATTTCAGATTTTCGACCACAGGTGGTCGAAAATCAGCCCAGATATTTCACAATTTCGACCACATGAGGTCGAAATTGTGCCCAGAAAAATTCAATTTCGACCACATGTGGTCGAAATTCTGGGCTCAATTTACAATTTCGATCACATGTGGTCGAAATTGCATTTTTATTTTCTTTTTATATTTAAATATAAATAATGTTTTCGACCACACGTAGTCGAAAAAGTTAAATATAATTTAATATAAAAATAATTTTTTTCGACCACATGTGGTCGAAAATAATTTTTCCCTAAATTTTGGTAGAATGTGATTTCGATCACGTGTGGTCGAAAATTTCGACCACAAAAATTTCGACCAAGCTGTTATCGACCTACTCGTGTGGTCGAAAAATTGGTCGAAATAAAGGTTTTTTTGACCGCGTGTGGTCAAAATTTTTGGTCGAAAATCCCTGTTTTTTTAGTAGTGAATAAGTCCATTGAAGAGTGAATCGAACTTCTTTTTATTGAGATTTTTTCAAGTTTTTGCTTCATTCGTATCTTAATTCAACTAAGAATAATATCTTGATATTTAGATCAAGATAGACGAACTTACTGAGCTGGACAAATTCAGTGACAACCACGATTCAAATGGCAATACAATAAGTCAATTCAACGCGATTATTGTGGTTTGGATAGATTTTACCTACTTTTTACATAATTTTATGTTCATTCAACATAATAAATGACAACTTATTGAGCAATAAAATAGAGTCACAAGAGATGCCTTACGGTATACAACTTATGAATTTAAAGAGAAAAATAACAAAATTTTAGGAGTACAAATTTTCCATCTCCCCCACCTTTATTACAAGTTTTCTTCCAAGTTTGTTTTGTCACTTCTGCAACTCTTCTCCCTCCCTCTACAAGGCTCTCTCTTCTGGCACACCTTCTCCATTCTCTCATTGTTGTTTTCCATACCTTTCCTTTGTGCCCTCTGCGTGGGTTAGTGGAGGTGGTGAATGGACAGGATAAAAGGATATTTGCCTAAGCTTGTAAGCTGGTCAAATTGACTCATAAGTACTTTTTTATTTACTAGTTTTTGGAGATGTGCGTTGCACGTGTGTCTCATATCAATCAGTACATACTTTTTAAATTTGTACATACAATATTAACATATGTTGATAATGAGTAACTAAAATCAAAAGGGGTAAAGTACAAGCTCAAATCGATGAATAATCAATGAATAGCGAATAACTTGATTATTGATCACAAAATTATTAAATATCGTTTGAACCTTCAAAATTAAGTAACTAAATTTAGCTATGGAGTAGATCCAAATATACTATAGTTGTAATGTAAAAGTACCTTTCTACTATAATCTAAGTGAGATATATTTTAATTTTTTTTTTTTAAAAGCGAGCAACTTCAACTGATAATAGGGTATAATTATAGTTCTTAATAATGTAACATACTATAATTTTAAGACGCAAGAAGTGTTAATTTTTTATGATAGAGTAATCGGAGTAATATGTTAGAAGGATAATACCACCAAAGTTACAGCTTGAATAGCAATGGTCAATCTAACACATTCCAAAAAATAAAGTGCAAAAAAGCAAATGAAGTTAATTTGAGGGAAGAAGGCCCTTTAGGATTCGTATACGTTACTGTGTGTGTGCCCTCCGTTTTTTACTCATTTCAAAACCACTTGGATGCTATTGATAAATTGGATACTTTTCTGCAATTTGAAATATTCTTGATGTTATAGATATTCACTTATATTTATTCTAAGCCTAGAATTGTCTCAAGATACCTTATAGTATTTAATGTTATCTTCACCGTTTAACTTAAGCATCCAAAAATCATAGAAACCCAAAACCAATAAGGATAGATTTGAAATCAAACCCACAAACATATAGTATGTGTTTCTGGATTTGATTTCAAAATTAATCCCAATGCCTTAGTCTTGGAAATGGATACCCAAAATATTCCAAAGCTCAAAATACTTTAGTTCATGGCGTTTTAAAATGGGATTCGGCCAAATTTATCCAACAAATGCATAATAAGGTGTAAAAAAGATGTTTTAAAATTTATATGAAGCTCCTCTGTGATTGCATTTTGAGAAACAAAGTTGTTGCAAACTGTATCTTCAATTCTACTATCCCTCAGAAGCAGAGTTGAACTTATGTATATAATTTGGGTCACGTGAACATATGGTCACTCGACTAAACTCGATATATTATGTGTATAATTCTGATAATATATCTAATATTAACTGTGTTAGATTTGATTCCATGGCTGATTTGAACGAATTTCTATATGACAAACCCTAAAACGAAAGAGAGAAGAAAGTAGAGAGATAAAGCCTCATTTTCTTTATTTCATCCGAAAATCAATAGATACCCATGTCTAGAATGTTATGTTATTACAAATATATTTTTGGGCCACGGGTCATTTCCCGAACTGGGCCTATTTTAGGCCCAACACTCCCCCTCAAGCTGGAGGGGGAGGCCACTCCAAGCTTGCAAAGAAGAGTATGATGAGTAGGCCATGGCAGAGATTTTGTCAATATATCAGCAAGTTGGGAAGATGTCGACACATGATGTAAGGAAATCAGGTCAACAGCTAAGCAATCTCGGACATAATGGCAGTCAATGTCGATGTTCTTGGTCCTCTCGTGAAAGACCGGATTCTTGGCAATGTGGATAGCAGCTTGACTGTCACAAAATATGGGAACTGGGCCAAGAGAAGGCAGACCAAGATCACCAAATAAACGTAGCAATCGTGAAATTTCAGCAACCACCTTGCGTAAAGCCCTGTACTTAGCTTCAGCTGAAGATAATGAAATGGTAGGCTGTTTCTTTGCCTTCCAAGAAATAGGAGAACCACCAAAAGTAATGAAATACTCAGTGATGGACTTGCGAGACTAGGCACAAGCAACCCAGTCAGAATCAGAAGAAGCCAATAAAGAAGTATCAGGAGAACTGGACAACAAAATACCCAAGCTAGGATCATTGAGTAAGTATCGTAAGATATGAATAGCAGCCAGCATGTGGGGAACTTGAGGTTTTTGGATAAATTGACTGAGATGTTGAACTGAAAAGGCAATATCTGGTCGAGTGTGTTGTAAGAAATTAAGTTTGCCAAACAATCTTCTATATAAACTTGGGTCTGAAACAGGTTCCCCCATGGTAGCAGTGAGTTTGGTGGAGGATTCAAGAGGTGTCACAACAGGAGTATAATTTTCACAGTGAAACTCATGGAGCAAATCAGTGACAAACTTATGCTGAGTCATAAGGAAACCTTGGGGATGTTTGGTCACTTCTAAACCCAAAAAATAATGGATGGAGCCTAAATCTTTAATCTTAAACTGGGAATCCAAAAAGGACTTCAGACTGTCCAGTTCAGAAATATTGTCACCAGCAAGCAAAATATCATCGACATAGACTGCCAACACTGTCAAAGAACCCCCATAATTCTTGGTGAACAAGGAGTAATCATTCTTGCTGGATATGTAGCCTCTACTCAACAAGGCTTCAGACAATTTAGAAAACTATTGTCTAGAAGCCTGTTTGAGGCCATAAAAGGACTTTTTCAGTTTACAAACCAATTGAGAAGAACCAGGAGAGGGAGAAAAGACCTGGAAACCAAGAGGCACTTTCATATAGACATCTTCATGGAGATCACCATGCAAAAATGCATTATTAACATCCAATTGGTAAACTGTCCAGTGCTTTTTGACAGCCAAAGATAGAAGGCATTTGATGGTGGTAAATTTGACCACTGGGGAGAAAGTTTCAATATAATCAATGCCTTCCTTTTGGGTATCACGACCTTATACCTTTCAATGGAACCATCAGATCTCTGTATGATCTTATATACCCATTTTCAAGGAATAGACTTTTTGTTAGGTGGTAGGGGGACAACATCCCAGGTGTCATTGGCTTCAAGAGCTTTAAATTCTTGTAGCATGGCCTCTTGCCAAGCAACATTAGAAACCGCCTGTTGGTAAAACTGAGGTTCATGCATATGTAGGTCAGAGGAGGAGAGGTTGGAGGAAGAAAGAGGCTGAGAGTGGCCAGTTGAACAGAAATAATCATTCAAGTATGATGGAGGGTGGTGAATTCTGCTGGAAGCTCTAGAAGGAATAGATGGAGGTACTAAAGGAGGTGGTGAATGAGTGGCTGGGGCATGTGGTGAGGAAGGAGTTGAGGAATGAGATGGAGGGGTGACAGTAACAGATGGGGAAGCATGAGCAGGTGGAAAAGCAGGAGGAGGAATATCAAGAGTGGGAGGAGCAGAAGAGACAGATATTGGAGGTGACAGATCAATATCAGTGAAAGCGGAAGGTGGAAACACATGAGAGGAAGAACTGGAAGAGTAAGGAAAGATATGTTCATAAAAAAAAAACATATCTTGAGAACAGGATGGAGTGATTAGACAAATTAAGTAATTTGTAGCCTTTCTTGCCACAAGGGTAACCTAAGAAAACACATTGGGTAGATCTGGGCTGAAACTTGTCCCTGCCAGGCTTAGGGGTTGTAGAAAAACATAGGCATCCAAAGGATTTCATGTGGTCATAGGAGGGAGGCTGATTGTGTAATTTTTTAAAGGGAGAGACATGACCTAGAACTGAAGAAGGCAGCCTGTTAATGATGTAAGTGGATGTGAGTACACAATCACCCCAATATTTAGTAGGTAAGTTGGATTGAAAAAGAAGGGATCTTGAAGTCTCAAGGAGGTGTTTGTGTTTCCTCTCAACCACCCCATTTTGTTGTGGGGTGTGTGGGATGGTGGTCTGATGTAAGATGCCAGAATCATTAAAAAAGGAAATGGCTTCAGAACTTCCTCCAAGTTCAAGAGCATTATCAGACCTAATTGTGTGGACTGAGGTATGGAAATGAGTTTTAACCATAGAGAATGACAAGAAGGGCATTACTCTTAGAGGACAACAAATGTGTCTAAGTGACTCTAGAAAAGTCATCTACAATGGTTAGAAAATACCTAAAACCATTATAAGTTCTAGTATTGTAAGGGCCCCATATGTCTAAGTGAACAAGTTGAAAAGGTGTTGTGGTATGGATAGTGCTGGAAGGAAAAGGTAATCTCTGTTGTCTAGCTATAGGACATATAGGACAGATAAAAGATTGTTTAGAGGAGATTTGAGAGGCTAGGGAAGGAATTGATTTCAATTTAGAAAAAGGGATGTGACCTAGCCTTTGATGCCAAAATAAGTCCATTTTATTCAAAACAGAAAAAACATTACAACTGGGAACAGGGGACTGGGATATAGCAACAGGAGATGCTGCAGAACAGGAAGAATTACAAGCATGAGCAGAAATGAAAGAATCAGTAGACAGATCAGGAAGCAGAAAATAGAGCCCATGTGCTGCTTTACCAATTTCCAATGGCTTCTTTAGAGAAGGGCCCTGTAGAAAGCATGAGGAAATGCTAAAGATAGCCAGACAATTTAATTGATGAATGAGTTGGTAAAAAGATATAAGATTAAACTGGAAAGAAGGGACTAACAGGACATTATGTAAAGTTATGTCTTGTTTCAAAGATAGTGAACCAGTAGACACAACTTTTACTTTATATCAGTTTGGTAAAGTGATTAGATATGGCTTAGCTAAGGTTTGTATATGATGAAGTAGATGTTTAAAAGGGGTCATATGATTTGTAGCACCTGAGTCTAAGATCCAAGGGCTTCTACCTAACTGAGCAGACAAGCATGTGACAACAGAATTGACAACAGGAAATTGTGAAACAGGGAGATTAGACACACCTGCAAAGTTTGTAAAACCAGTTTCTCCTAAATTTGTAAAGGCATGATCAAGAGTAGAAGAATTTGTTGCTGGAAATGTTGGAGAAATATTTGCTTGATGGAAAAGAGCTTTAAGTTGATTGTATTGATGGAATTGTTCTCTATTTAACCCATAAACTGGAAGCTGAGGATCATTAGGCCCAATAGACAAGGGTCTAGGAGAAGTGCCACCAGTGAAGGTATCATCTATTTGAACACAAGAAGTTGATTTCTTGTTCTTTGTGAATTTGAAATCAGCAGGGAAACCATGGAGTTGATAGCATTTGTCTATGTTGTGGTTTGTCCTTTTACAGTACTTACAGAACAAACCAGGTGTAGCTGAGCTCTTTTTAGGATCAAAATTAACTCTATGATTATAGTTTCTGTTGGAGTTATTGGATGTAGAAGCAGAGAATGAGGCTGAGTCACCAGAAAAACCATGAGTAGGAGGCTGAGATTTTTTTTGACTCTCATCTTGCTGAAGAGAATAGGCTTTGCTGATGGATGGTAAAGGGGACATCAATAGTAGGCTACTCTTAACGGTTGAGTAAGAATCATTGAGACCACTGATGAACTGAAACAAATGTTGGTCCTCAATAAATTTGTGAAGAGCCCCACAAGTACAAGTTGGACCAACATAGGCTGAAGAGAGCTCATCCCAGAGACTCCTCAATTTAGTGAAGTAGTTGGCAATATCAGAGGAACCCTGAGATGTGAGACTAATTTCCCTCTGCAGTTGTATGTACTTTGACCCATTAGACTGTCCAAACCTATTATTGATATCACCCCATACCTCCTTGACAGTGGGGAGACACATGACACTGATGCCAATTTCCCTAGTCAAGGAGTTAGTAATCCAAGCCTTGACCATGTCATTACACCTTTCCCAAAAGGGGTAAAGAGGAGAATTCTCAGTTGGTTGAGCAACCTTCCCAGTTATCATTCCTAATTTATTTTTGGCAGACAAAGATGTGACCATACTACTATGCCAATGTACAAAACCTGTCCCATTGAAGGGAATAACAACTAATTTGCTACCAGGGCTATCGGAGGGATGAATGTAGAAAGGGTGTGAAGAGTCTATTATGAACTCTTCAAGACCCTGAGTGTTATGAACAGCAGTAGAAACACCAGAATTCGACATACTAACAACAACCAACAATGTATCCAAATCTACTAACAATAACCAACAATGTATCCAAATCTACTAACAACAACCAACAATGTATCCAAATCTAGTAACTATCACCAACTATAGACTAACTACTCGGAACACACAACAACAATGTGATATCAATTAAACGAGCAGTAAGTAAACAACTACGAAGCAAACGAACAACAGTAATCTACTATGTGTTCGAATACAAACCCTAGTTTGTATCAGTGATGAAAAGTCATGAAATTGACCTTCTTGATGCGGAAATAACAGATACAATAGAAATCAAGGAAAGATATTACCGAATTTGTCACAAATTTGAAGATTTCTACACAGATTTGCACCCAAATCTGCAAACTACCCGAATGTCTTTCAGTTTCAAACACGGGTAACATCGGACGATAGCTTGTGACCAGATGAATCGATTTCCATGCTCTGATACCATGTTAGATTCGATTCCATGGCTGATTTGAACGAATTTCTATATGAAAAACCCTAAAACGAAAGAGAGAATAAAGTAGAGAGAGAAAGCCTCATTTTCTTTATTTCATCCGAAAATCAATAGATACCCATGTCTAGAATGTTCTGTCATTACAAATACATTTTTGGGCCACGGGTCATTTCCCGAACTGGGCCTTGTGCAATTAAATGAAAGCTGGACTAATTAAGTAGTGGGCCTATTTTAGGCCCAACAAACTGAAGCAACACATGGTCAAACCAAGCTGAGTGGAGCACTTGCTAGGGGATATGTTCATATCCTCAAGGTCTCGGGATCAAAGCAATGGTGAACCCATCCTTTTGAAATCCTGAATTCGCCTCTACTTAGAAGGGGACAAAAAAAAGAAAGTTTTTTTTTAAACAAAAGGCAAAGGATGGCCAGTAAAAGAAGCAAAACAATGTTTGATTAAAGGAAAATGAATTATTAATAATCTTGAATAAACAGGTATCTAGTGGATTTAGTCGAGGTGAACACAAGCTAGCCCGGATACTACGGTTTAAAAAAAAAATGTTGACTCAAATTTTTAGCACAATTGAGAAGTCTATGTGTCCCAAATTTATTGTGCATAATAAAAATAACAAACAAGCTAGCTTGTGATGAATAATTATTGTTAAATTGAAAGTATTACATTTACATGTTATACAAGCAACTATATATAATAGTTGGCAGTAAGCACAAATTGAATTTGTATAACACGAAACAAAATAATTTAATTACCTGTACATCACTGCATGCTAAGAGAGAAGATCAATAGAAGGTCTTCATGGAAAGGAATTTTTTTAGCAGAAAAAAATAAAAGGATAACAATGATGCAATGACTTGACTCTACTTTTATAAAGTATAAAAAAGAATATTAAAAGACTATACATGAATATAGAATTTTAACAGGGGAAGCTCAAAAGCTCAAATAAATGAAAGAAATATGAAACGAAGATATTTTAAAATTTTAAAACATTTTGCACAACAACCGCCTACCATAATGAATGGAAGATGAAATTATTGTTTCCACTTAGCCGGTTTTTCATTGGAGCTTTAATTATTCATTAGTTGAAGGAAACATTGTGAAGGGTAAAATGATCCATTAGTTTTTAATGGACATTTTCGTAATTCAACTTTGGACTTAGAATCTGTCCGCTTTTAATATAATATGATATACACAGTTACGTTGACAAACACACAAAGTGCTTATAGGTCAAGTCCTTATAAACCAAAAACTATATAATGGCCATTCTTATGATTTTCCAACTTATAAGAATTTATAGTTTGACCAAATTTAAGTTTGCACGTTTAAAGTTCATTGCATAAATGATTTTTCACCTCATTGCAAAAATGAAATATAGTAATGCAAATTAAATGTACTTATCATGGTGTTCAATCATCAGAAATAGAATTTACAAAAAAATTGGTTGAGGGGTGTGATTCTATCGATGTGAGCTCTTGGGGAACATTAACTTGTTATCCCTAAAGTAACTTTTATCAGTTGAGTGACGACCCTTACACTCACGTTGAATCACTAAGGCCGACGAATCAAGTAACAAACAAGTCATAATTAACCAACTCGTTTAAACTTGATACTAAATTATGAATTTTTTCCACATCCATAAAAAAAATTGTTAAAATTGATAGGCGATTGAGTGAAAAAGAAATTGTGTTTCCACTCAGAATCTGAAAGACAGGTGGACCAAGTGTAGGGGTCAAGCTGGACCGAAGCTTTACCAAAATTGATTTATCATCATATTTTGAGATATAAGACGAGTTCCGAAATTTAAGGTGTCCAAGCTTTAAAAACCTCACTTTTTTACATTTCGTAAAGCATCTCAAATTGGGATAGTGACTCCCAAGAAGCTGAAAATTCAAGTACTCCAATAGTGGTGAATCTAGGATCAAGTCTTCAATTAGATAAAAGTGAATCATGGTAAACTTGATAAGAGGATGTGTCTTGATAACATTTATACAACACTCAAGGTATGTTCCTTTATGAAACTCTTGGATCAGTTCGACCCCCTAAAAGTTTACTTTTTTAGTTTTTATGTATTTTATATTTTGTGTTATATGTTTTTTGCAAAAGGGCCAATAATGCCCTTGTACTATTCAAAAAGGTCAAAATATACACTTCATCCACCTATTTTGCTAAACATACCCCTCCGCTCACTTGTTTGGCTCAAGACGGCCCTTAAAACTAACATCTTTCTCTTTATTATTATTTTTATCCTTTATTTATTACGCGGTGCCTCCCTATTGGACAAAATTAAAATCCTACCCCCACCAGATTTTTTCCCTTAAATCAAATCACCCGACCCACCATACCTGCCCCCACGACCTAATTCCTAGTAAAAGAACCATCAGCACATCAAAACCAACATCCCTTTACACTCAAATCTAATTCGTTTCTTTGCCTTCTCTTTCAGTTAAATCCCTTTACTAGTTATGTGTACGTGCTTTGCTCTTGTACCCTTATCAATGAGGCCGAAACATAAAAAATACAATTTTAATTATTAGATTCTAATAACAATCTCTTCATATCTTCTAAAGTTAAATTGTTTGACCTTAATGTACAATTGTTAAATGTTCTTGTATAAGTCTTCCAGAATCTGACATTGAGTTAAAAGATTATCACTATTTATGGTACGTGGGTAATGAGAGAATTTATATCCAATTCTACTATTTGTTAGAACATGTTTTATTCTTTT
This sequence comes from Lycium barbarum, assembly GCF_019175385.1. NCBI lineage: Eukaryota > Viridiplantae > Streptophyta > Magnoliopsida > Solanales > Solanaceae > Lycium > Lycium barbarum. Next base: position 120,073,847 of record NC_083346.1, read on the forward strand.
GTACACTAATTTTAGGGTACGCGCGTTGCATGTGTATTCTATGGAAAAAAATAGTTAATAAATTGTAGTTTGTATCACAATTTCATCACTACATCGAAAGCTTTTACAAATAAGGAAAAAGAATTATAGATTATACAAATTGATGCCAAATATATGCAACCACCACTTAAATGGGGAATACGTATGCTATTACATTGCGCAATCAATTAAAAAATGTAGACAGGGAGAATGATTTGTGTATTATGGTAATTGATGTCTATTATACAACAGTCAGTTATATGGTTAGAAATAGTGCTCCTCCATTTGTCCCAATTTATATGGTACATTTTTCTTTTTAATATGTCCTAAATAGAATGTCACATTTTACCTTTATTAAATAATTTACAGTCACATAAATTTCTATAATTTATTTTAGACCACAAGTTTCAAAAGCCTTTCTTATTTCTTAAATTTTATGCCAAGTTAAACCATGCCACATAAAATAGGATGGAGGTAATATTACATTGCCCCATGGTATTCAGAATAACTGCATATCATTATGAACCTGAAAAGTGAATAATTTAGTTAGTCATTTATATATAAGTTGTGATTATAGATGATAAGATATGTTGTTGTATCTTTACTTGATATCTATTTAGAGATGATGATTTTGGTGTCTAAAAAACATAGACGTACTGAGATTTTCTTTCTAATGAATTCTAATTAAATGTCTTCTAGTGAAAGCCCGCCTATCAATATTTCGTGCGGAAAAAGGTATATCGCTCTAGGACTATATACTTTTATAGCAAGATATGCCAATCAAAATGTCATAAATAAAAAGGCGCAATACGTAAACGGACCCTTAAATTTGGCCTCAGCTGGCAAGTATGCCCTCCAACTTTGGGTGTGCACAAGTAGGCACCTCAACTTGTATAAAGTTGAACATGTAAACACAAATGCTGATGTGACACATAACTTTTCGAGGTGTACTTTATACAAGTTGAGGTGTCTAGATGATCATTTTGTAAATTAAAACGTTCAACTGACAAAGTGGAGGCAAGTTGAGGTGTCTACTTGTGCACACCCAAAGTTGGAGGGTATACTTGCCAGCTGAGGCTAAGTTTGAGAGTCTGTTTATATATTATGCCTAATAAGAATATATACCAGACTGTTAGCGATAAGCAACTAAACTCATTTACCTTAAAATGGCATGAATAACAACACTAACGTATGACTTTGGTAGTTTTCCTCCGTCTATGGTACCAATAACAAAAACTTTATGACCAACAAAAATTTCTTTTGAATTTGATGCAATAATAGGGTAAGGTCCAGGTCACTAATCTAAGAAGAGCTATGTTTAGCTCTGTGAATACATCAACAAGAACAACAGGAAATGAGTCTTCGATATTGATTGAAATCTTCAGTGAAACTGACCTTGATAGAATGTCATGGGGTCATTGGCACAAATGTCCTTATTTTGGACTGGTGTTTAATTTTTGAGATAGGAGGGACAAAAATTAACGACCAGTCGGTTTGAAGGACAATTCATGCAAAAAAATGATTATTTTACGGCGTGACTCATCCAATATCATTGATTATAGATACATATAAAGTTTTAATATTTTTCAACTGAAATTAAGTCACATATACATAGCTAAGTATTTTTCTTAATTAGATCACCAACATTATTTTATTACATTACTATAAAGTTAATATTAACTTATACTATTCAATTACCTTTAATTGACCCTTCCGATACCTATGATTATATGTATAGATAGAAATTTTATATTTTTGAAACATTAATTAAGTTACTATTCAAAGTTAAAAAATAAATATTTCACTTCATTTTTTGTAATCACGTTATGAGTTTAATGTGTTTTTTAATTAATTGTGTAAGATATCAAAATATACAAAAGATAAATAATAAAAAGAAAGAACTTAGTAATTGAAGGCAACTCTGTATGTATTTAATTAATGGGGAATTTTTAGTAGCTAGGTTGGTTGGTTACTTGAACTTTCACCTTGTTGGTGAGGATTCGATTCCCCACAAATTAATCCCCTGCCCCTGCCCCTGCCCCTTCCCCATTTCTTATAAAAAATTAAAAAAAAAGTATGTATTTAACTGATGGAAAACTCCAAGTTTGAGCTCATGCAACAACAATAATGAAATCATTTATCCTACATAACTATTAGCTAGTATTAGTCAAATATTAAACGGATAACTAATAAAAAAGAAGAAAAAATTCAACAAATAGTTCCAAACAATAGAGGTAAACGAATAAGAGCACATCTAAACAACAGGAAAGAAAATTAAATAGCAAAACATTCCTAACGATGATGAGATAAAAAATGGAATAGACATTCATATAGATGAATTTGAATCTGTTACAGTAACCCAACAAAGGGGCTCCTATTGATAGGAGCGTTTACTGGTGGCTTCGAATGGAACTAGCGACTAGAGACTCCAAACCCGACCTTGAATAATAACCATAAAACTTGACTATTTTTGCTCAGATTTGGTGTTTTTATGGCTGTTTCGGTGATTATTTACTAGTGGATGAGGGTGCTTTAATGGTGGAAAAGGACATTTGGGAGCTGTTATAGTTTAAGGGGTGATGTTGTGGGGTTTGTGGATGGCTTTGCTGGGTTTACGGGGTTTCGGACTGGTTTTGGATCTGTTTTTTGGGAGCTTTTCGGTGGTAATTTTGGGTGGTTAAAATGGATTCTATGTGGTTGGTTCTTGGCATTGACAAATACATCACATGTTATAGAAGGTAAGGAGCCACAACATATTCCAATGCAGTGGCCGCTTGTGTCAAAAAGGGGCGAGCCTTGAAATCCTGGGGCCGAGCCAACAGTCGTTTGTAAAACAGGATGGAGTATTTTAACCGCTCTAGATAATGCATACCTATCCAAACCCGAAATCACACTAGGTAAGTATGATTTCGATAGTACTCCATCGGCTGCGGCACCAACTCCGAAAACGTTTTCACCGCTATAAACCTTTTTTGACGATGAAATTATAGGGTTAATGTTCAGGTCATGATATATCCTAAGGACGACAATATTTATATTTCGAAATGCATACACTAGAACAGCATGACTGCTTATTGAACCCCCGGCCTCACATTTTTAGAGTTAGTCACCGGGATTGATTTGGCACCAATGAAGAAGTGGCGGCACGCAAGAAAGTGTGTTTTAGTAACAACTGTGCCACTACAACACTTGACATTTCCATATTTTCTTATGTAAACACTAACAATGGAAATTTTCACACAATTGTATAAATTTCTTGAATCGTCACAAATAGCTCCAGTACACATTGATCGTTTGAAAAGTTTAAACATTGTTAGACGTTTGAAGAATGTTAAATGTTTAGGTGGGAAGTCTATATTATATATTACGTTAAAATTTGGGTTGGCAAATTTGAAGAAGATTAAATGTTTGGGTGGGTAAATTTTGAACCATTTATATTCATTGGTTACCTGTGCGTGATTCAGTTGGAGTTAATTTTCTTACTCGTATGGTCATAATGTTAAAAAATCATTAAAATTATTTAATTTAAAGTCACAAGAAATTTGTGAATTGTTAGTGGATAATAATAAGGAAATTTGGTACCGTAAGTTAGCATTGTCTTTTTTATTTTTCATACTTTTCTTAGTAATATTATTATTTATAAAGTAAGGATTTATTCAAGTTAATAAGATGTTAGCCATGTCATTGCGATACATTACCTTGGATGTTGTTGTAAAAACTTTATTTATTAATATAATAATTTGAGTAGTCTAATTCAAATTTCTAAATATTTTTATTAGATAAAAAATCATAAACTTCACTATTAAAAAATTTTGGGGCCTCAAAATTTTGGGTGTCTAAAGCATCTACTGGCCTTACCCTTGAGACGCCCCTGAGCGCAAGGATATAGTTCATAACTTTTATTGACAAATTACTAATCGTATTCCCTTCAACAACAGCATGTGTCATGACTGTCAAAATATTAGGATTACGCTATGATAATGGAGAATGGGGAGATTAGGGTTCCTCTTTTTCTTTTTACTACGAATCAACCATAGTTGTCAAGAGAGAAAGGTTTAGAGGAGAATCAAGAGTAAGTACAATACACTCCGCAACAACTATCTAGAGAACTTGTAAGGGTTGGCAGCGGATGGTGGTCCAGGCCTGTTCAGTTCAAGCCCTTATCGGTCGAGTCTGGCCCTGACCCCTTTATGAAAAACCCTTGGCTCAATTCAACACCCTAAAATTTACGTTTATTTTTTATATTTTTTATATTCATGATATATGTTTTTTGCAAAAGGGCCAAAAATGCCCCTATATTATTCGAAAAGTTCAAAATATACACTTCATCCACCTATTTTGCTAAAATATCCATCCGCTCACCTTTTTGGCTCAAAATGCCCTTAAAAGTAACATTTTTCTTTATTATGATTTTTATTATTTATTTATTTATTATGTGGCGCCTCCCTATTGGACAAAAGTAAAATCCACCCACCTAGATTTTTTCCCTTAAATCAATTCGCTACGACCCACCATACCCGCCCCATGACCTATTTCTCATTAAAAACCCCATCAACACGTCAAAACTACATCCCTTTACACTCAAACCTAATTCGTTTCTCTGCCTTCTCTTTCAATTAGACCCCTTTACTAGAATTTTTATCAGTGAAACACCCGAGAGGAAAAGTGACAGCAAAGATGTGTTATATATTTCCTTTTCTTTATTTGAGGTGATTTAGAAATGAATTGTTATGGTTTGCAACTAAGAGGTTTTCTTTCAAAATCTAATTGGTGACAAGTGATGGTTGAACCATTCCTAGTTCTTTTATAATGTAGCAGGTTAAGATCTCAAATGATAGACAACTCCACGATAAGAAAGGAAAATCATACAACAAATAACCAAGTTCCAGTTTAACGAAGAGAATTGACTAATACATAATTCAGTTCATTACCGTAATGTAGTAATAACAATGCATGATATCTGATACATGTATAAAAATCTTGAAGGTCTCTTTTTGGTGCTTGATACCATCACATATCAGAATCTCAAAAGATAACCAGTTCCCAAATGATGATGCAAATCAGATAGCACTAACTTTAAAATTCTAGTAAAGGGTTCTAATTGAAAGAGGCGGCATAGAACGAATTAGGTTTGGAAATTGGGTCATGGGGCGGGTACGGTGGCTTGGGGCGATTTGCTTTAAGGGAAAAAATCTGGTGGATGTGGGTTTTAATTTTGACCAAAGGGAAGCATCATGTAATAAATAAATAAAAAAATAATAACAAAGAGAGAGTTATGAGTTTTAAGGGCATTTTTATACTATATTAGAAGAATGGGGGTTGATCCTAGGATCACATTGTTCGTTAAATGTCATAGAATTTAGAATGAAGGGTAGTTTTGAGATTTCAATCATTTGCTTGCTTAGGAAGGCTGTTCTATCAGCTTTATTATTTGTACATTGACAATTCCAGCAAAAGTCTACCCTTTGATAATGCAACCATTACATGTTCAAGGCAATCATTTCACCTGGGGCCTACTGGCCAACTAATTTATATCTTCGTTGCACTTTTTAGGTTGTGTCTTGGATTTACATTAATAGCTTAGGTGAAGTACTGTGTTTTGCTACTCCCTTATTGTAATGTTTGTACTTTGTAGCTTCTATATGTACTCTAACTAAAATAAATACTATTGTTTTATAATTTAAAAAAGTATTAATTTTTTTCTTAATTTACTTTATTTAGATAAGTGTATTTTTACATAATCTAGAAATCATATTAAATAAATACTATTAAATTAAAAATAATTTCATAAAAACATCTCTTATTTTTTAGGGGTGAGTAAATTCTTTTAAAAGATTTGCCCAAACAAAAAACACCTTATAATATGGACAGGAAGGAATATTAACATGATTTATGTAGAATTCCAGATGCCATTTTTGTGGGGTTCTCTTATGATCAAGCTGTTTATTACTGTTAATGAAAAGTTCGTATTAAGATTTAAGAAAATGATGTTTGTTTACTGATTATAATATTTATATTCTAAAAAGATTTATATGCGTTTTAAATTAACCTTGAGTAGAATTATTTTTCAATGACTTAATTTTCAATTACGAAAATCAAATAACTAAAATAATTTTGATTAACTGAGATTATTATTCAGTTACATAGCTATTGTATTCCCTTGTTATGTTTAGATATGAAGTATATACGACTTCCTACACTTGTTGATATCATTTATGGGTTTGGATGATTAACGTAGGGGCGATGCTCACTTTTAAAAGTTTCAAACTCCATTATACTGCAATGAAATTTCACATGGGTTGTGGCTCTTTTGTGGAAAGTAAAAAAAAGATAAGTGGAGAATTTTGGCGAGCACACTCTTGAAAGAGTTATGGGGTCGTTTGATTGTTGGTTAGGAACGGAGTTATTCATGTAATTAAACTAGCATAACTAATATCATGTTTGATATCGTTTAGTTGTTTTTTATAAAATTTAGCACGCCATACAATGTTTACTTACCATTTATAATCCCACATAAGTAACACATGTAGTATAAGTTATGAGTCAATTTATTTATTATTCTATCCAGAGTACAAGATGGAATAACTCATACATAAATAACTAAACTTTGCATAATTAATTGCAGGATAACTCTAATCAACAACCAATCTACTAAAAAAACTGGTTTTCCCGACCTCAGAAAACCGACCTCAATTGAGGTCGGAAAAAAACCGACCTCATGAGGTCGGTAAAGTCGTAATATTTATTTTTTTAATTTTTTTTAAAATAAACCGACCTCATGAGGTCGGTAATATTGTACCAAAATTTGAAAAAATAATATACCGACCTCACTAGGTCGGGAATTTATTTCATGATAAATATTATAACTTTTTTTTTAATTTAAAATAAACTTATTAAATATACCTACCTCATGAGATCGGTATAATTGGACAAATAAATTAAATTAAAACAGACTCAAATAAACCCTTCTCTCTCTCTCCCTATCACGTTTTCAAATTAATATCACACATCACTCAAATTTTTCCCCATTTCTCAATTTACACTCTCTCCCCCCTCAAACGCTCTCTCTCTCTCTCTCTCTCCCGTCAACGTTTTCTCTCTCTCTCCCTACTCATCAGTCGTCGCCCGTCTCCGGTGACTGTCCTTCGCCCATCGTCAGTCGTCCCTATCGCTGTCTCCGCCGTCGCCACCCACCAAAAAAACTCCTTTGTTCTGTCAAAGCTATTACTTGAATTAGGGTTTAAACATCTTCTCCTATTTGCACTGGTAAGTATCCCTCTAATTAATTATATGATTTCTTATTTGCAATTTTGCTTGAAGAAAAAGTTTTATCGTTAATTTTTTAGCTCTATTTTCTAATTGATGGTTGTGTGTTATGTTGGGTTTTCATTGCTCGAGTGCATTTGTTCAATAAATACAAATGTTAATTAACTAACAGTATAATGCCTTTTTTTTTCGTCTTACTGCATAAGTTTACTTGATATTTGGCCAATTCATTTGATACTTTAGATGAGCTTGGAGGAGTCACTTAAAATGACTTACTTTAGATGAGCTTGGGGGAGTTGCTTAAAATTACTCACTTTGAATCCTTCTTGGTATGAATGATTGCACCCATTGTTTGTGGTTTGGTTCTCTTGTTATTTATCTTTGATGCAGCATTCATCTACTTCGATCTGTGACTTGATTGGCATTCTTGGGATCTCTATTTCTAGTGTCTTAAAGTGTTTAACAGACCTTCTATGGGTTCTCAATCTCTGTTTGTTCCCCTTCTACATTTTATTATGTCTTTAGTTTGAATAGAAGTTCATATTTGAGTAGTCTGTTTTGGTTTCTATGTGTATTTGTTATTCTTCAGAATTCTATTGTCATTCTAACGAGCCATTATAAATTTAGAAATATTCAGAATTTATTGAAACCTGAATATGTTGTATAAGTTGACATTACAAATCACTTTTTATTGTATAACGATTGACATTACCCATCACTAGTTTGGATAAATGTAAGAAGCGCAAAGGGCAAAATTTGCCCTTAAACTATGCGAAATGGTCTAACTTTGCCCTCCGTTAAAAGTTGGGGTCATCCATGTTGTTGCAGTTGCAATTTCGGCTCGAAAACTAAACTTCTAACCATAAGGGCAAATTTGGATTCTATATTATATATTAATTAGGCTCTAATTAATATAGATTAGCACAAAAACTTGCCACGTTGCTACTGTCAGCTTCACAACAACCCAAAAAAATTACAAACACTTAGTATTTTGAAATAAAGTTTCTCGAAATATATATTTGAAGGGAATTAATTTGCCGCCGTTCCGGGTAGTCTATTTGGTTTTGCTCTATTCGCTTATGCTGTGAGATTGTCTCGGCAGCATTTACTGTCACAATCTGTGGGATACACATCTCATGGGATTATGTTAGTAATACACATTTCATGGGATTGTATTTTCTGGTTATGGTAGTTGTAGTATAGGGTTAAATTAAATATACCGACCTCATGAGGCATGACATGGTTCAAGATGCTTATGGGATGCATTCCAATTTTGAATCCGGTAACCATGGTGAAGAAGCTAGTCGTGTTTTTGAACAGTTGAAAAAGGCTAGTCAGCCTTTACATGACGGGAGTCCCCACTCTCAATTGTCTATTGTTGTTAGATTATTAAGCATCAAAGCAGATTGGAATGTTCCTCAAGGTGAAATGGATGCTGTGATTGGCCTTATACATGGAAACCTGGTTCTGAGTGGTGTGTTGACACCCAATTTTGTCCCGCCTCTCCTCCGAAATACCTATTTACGCTTCTAATATTTTGGGAAAATTAAAAAAATATATATATTTATATTTTTTACTATAATTTTTTAGCCTCTTATTAATACTCACGTTTTATTATTCTATTACAGTTACTATTATTATTATTATTATTATTATTATTATTATTATTATTTACTATTATTATTATTTTATCATTTTAGCACATTTTACCGGTTTACGCACTCACATCGCATTTATCTTCGCCTAATTAAATAATAATTTTATTTACTGTGGATTTTCGAAATATTATTGCACGGCTATTACAACGCCATTTTTATTATCTGAGCACTAATAATTGCATATTTTATATTAAGTAATATTTTAACACAAGTTATTTAAATGTAGTAGCCAATCAACTCATATTATTTTCGGATCAATTCACAATACCAGTCCACATTTTAATTTACCTGGTATCATTTTAATTTACCAGCCCAACTTAATTCACCCCAGGCCAAATAATTAACCAACACTTCGGACTAGCCCATTCATTTAATACCAGTCCAATAATGACCAGCCCACATTTTTCAGATCAGCCCACAACCCAAATCCTACCCAGTCCAAAAAATGGACCCGACCCGTTTCTTAATTGAAGAAAACAGGTAGGGTTCCTCCCCCCCCCCCCCCCCCTTTTTATTTTCCTCCGCCGCTCCCTTCGCTCCTCTCTCTCTCTTCTCATTCATCATCTTCGTCTCTCCCTTTCCCTTTCCTCCTCCCTTCTCCCTCTTCCTCGCACCCCGCTCCTCTCCACTTACCCCTGTCCCCCACCACCGCCGTTTCCTTTTCATCGTCACCCCACCACGCCGCACTTAACTCCAACCACACCGCTCCCCCCATTTCCGATTGTCTCCCCTCACGTTCCACCCCACCTCATTTTGTCCCCCCCGCTCCTCTCTCTCTCTCTCCTTCTTCATCAGAAACCCTAAACCCACCCTATAAATAATTGTGGAGTGGAATCGATTAAGGGGGACGGTGGGGATTTAGAAAATTCCCCAAGAATTGAAACCTTAAAATCGTTGAAATCCCCCTAAGAACAAGTCGCTTTTTTTACGGCAGAAATCCTCTAGAAATTAAAGGAAATTCGGAGAAATCGCAGAAATTTCCCATATAAGACATTAATTCTTTAGCTGTACTGTTCGATATCAAGTCAAAATCCACACCTTTTGTTCTGTTTCGTCCTTAGCATCTGTCTAGATTCGAAGGGTATGCAAATTCGGGGTTTTTAGTGTTTTGAAATAGATTTGAAGTGTTCGAGGTGGATCGAAAACTCGAAGCCTCATTTCGCTGCACCCGAAGAAGGTAAATACTCCTCCTTTTATTTAATTTTGGCAATTATTGCGTTTAGCATGTGCGTTGGTCAGTTATTATATGTTCATTTCAGTTCTCTGTTTGATGTATGTGTGTCGATAGCTATGTCCTTTCAGTCTTATGTTAGCTTTGCTTAGTCTCTTAAGATGAGTTAGCTTAGTTAATCTGTATGTACTAGGTGTTTGTTAAAATGGGATTTGCAAATGATTTATGCACAGTGAGATATCATGTGATCCCCCTTTCTTCATCTCTGTTCATCTATGCTTAATAAAGTGGTCCCGAAATCCTTCGAATTGTTTCACACTTGGATGTTGGCTTGATTAACAGTTAGCTTTGATTCAGCCCCTGCATTTCTTTAAAAAATCTTACTCTATCTACGTTCCGTGTGCATCACATTGTATGTCATTATCCACATCATGTCTTCATTCATGAAGCTCCTATTTCCTGTTAATGACATAGCCATGTTCCATGACTCACCACATGATTCCCTGTAGTTCAAGATTTCTTCTTCCCGTATGCTTGAAAGACTTTCCTGTTTGTTTAACTAATATACATTTGGTTAAGTATAATTTCCCTGTGATATATATGTGTTTTGTAACTTATAATCAGTTGTTTAAAGGGGGGCAGTTAGTGGTTATGTTTGAGTAGCAGATAAATTTGAATCATTCAAATTCCTATGAATTGTGGTTATTTGGTGTTTGCTATGAAATATTACTACTTTGATAAGATAAAATGACCATCATGTTTGTTGACACCCAATTTTGTCCCGCCTCTCCTCCGAAATACATATTTGCGCTTCTAATATTTAAAAAAAAAAATAAAAAAAATAAAAAAATAAAAAAAATAATAATAATATATATATTATGTTTACTATAGTTATTAGTCCCTATCAATAACGGCGTTTCATTATTCTGTTACAACTATTATTATTATCATTATTATTATTATTATTAATAATAACTATTATTATTATTATTACTAATTTGTCATTAATTATTATTATTCTTGTTATTTCCATTATCATTATTATTATTATTGTTAATTACTAATCACTATTATCAGCGTTATTTTTTTGTTATTAATTATTATTCATCATTACCATCGTTATTTTATTATTAATTATTATCATTGATTTTATCAACAATTGTTATTTATTATCATTATCGTCATTATTATTATTATTATTATTATTGTTAGTATTTTTATTATTAATTATTGTCATTATTCCTATTGTTATTTTGTTATTAATTATCAATATTTGTTATCTACTATTATTATTATATCTATTATTATTTTCACCATTATCATTATTGTTATCATTATTAGCAGTATTACTACCGCTATTTATTTACTGCTATTATTTAGTGTTATTGAAACTTGCATTTCCCGGCATTTTATCAACTTTCGCGTACACATCGCATTTATTTCGCACATTTAAAATGATAAATTTATTTATTGTTTAAAACATTATTGCACGGTCATTGCAACATCATATAACTTTATTATCCGGGTCTTTTACAATTACACATTTTTTCGTACCAGGTGATATTCTGGCACCCTTGGTACATCGTTAATCAAAATAAGACTTTTATTCAAATTTAGAAGCCAAACTATTTCTGGCATTCAGTCCGTATTTTTGACTTACCGGACCCCAAACCAAAGTCCGATTAACTCCTAATATTTTTTGGACTAGACCATGTTTTTATCTCAATTTTTAAAACCAGTACATGTTTTAATTCACTAGTCCATCCTTTTAGAACCCAGTCTAAAATTGACCCGGTCCACAAATGGACCGGGTCCGACATATGTTCATCAAAATAAGGGAAACCCTTAGGGTTTCCCATTTTTTTTTCCGCCTCCGCCTCTTCTTCTTCCTTTTCCTCTGTCTCTTTTCTCCTCCCACAAAACCCTTGCCGCCGCTCCTCCCACTTCCTCTTTTCCCTCCTCCTTCTCCGCTCCCCACTCACCCTGTTCCCCACTTAAACTTGTCCCCCTCCACTCCTCCTTCCCTCTTTCTTGAGAACGAAAACACAGGAAAAAAAAAACCTATAAAAACAAGGAAGAACACGAACAAGAGAGGGGGGGGAGGAGATCGGAAAACGGGAAAGGAGGGAAATCAAAACCCCCTTACAAAACAAGTTTTATTTTTTCATTTGGAATCTTCTGAAAATCGGAGAAAAAATACAACAAGACGAACACAAAGAACACGAACAGAAACGGACCAACAATCTTCGGAAAAAGAAACCAAAATCTCCAGTGGTCAAAACCCTTTGAAAAATCAGAAATAGGAAAAATCAGATCGGAAAAAGGAGGAAAAGTTTCTAAAACATCGAACTTGCAATTTGTTGTGACGGTTCGAAATACCGAATCAAGAAATATACTCAAACAACTTCTTTTATCTGTTTTCGTTGTTGTTGTAAATTCGAGCTTCGGAAGTTCGGATTTGGCAGTTCGAGGGTAGATTTGAAGTCCTCGCACCCACTTCGCTGCACCCGAAGAAGGTAATAACTTCCCCTTTAGATCATTTTTTTATTTCAGTCAGGTCTTTATATGTGTCTGTCTATTTTGAGCAATACGATTAGTTTGCTCATTTCGCTTAAGGATTAACTTTAGTTTTCGTATTTACTGCATGTTTGGTGTGTTTCAGTTGCTAGTGTAACATTATTAATAGCTTGTCCTTACAAGTCTGTCGTCAAATGGAAATGGGATTCAATTTGTGTATGTTAGTTTAATACCCATGGTATGATTGGTACAGTCTAACCTTGGTGTAGCGATAACATTAGTTTATGGCAATCTGTCAAATGCACCGTTAGTTCATTTATGTTCAAATGTCAGTATGTATAACTCCACAAGCTTGTTAATCCTGCGTCAAATAAGTATCCATGTTAAATAATTGCCTTATTTGGTTTAGTCGGAGTCCATTAACATGTATGTTAATCTTAACAGTCCTTATTATGTATATTGAGGTTGTATTAACTATTAAAGAAGTCAAGTTGGGATTTTAGATGTATATAGAGGATATTGAATCAAAATGCTTGATTAACTTTTAAAATGGATCATGTCATGGCTTTTGTGCTTTTGTTACCTTCTAGCTAAATGGGAGTCCGGGTAAGCTGGGAGTTAAGCTTGGGGTCATCTTGACCTATGATGTCTAAATAATGAATTAGTTCCCAATGATATGCAGTTTGACCTTATTGAACTTGAGTTTTAATTTCCTTTTAAAAGTTTCTTAATATGTTTAAAGAAAGAACTGCTCGTGTGTCTTTTTTTTTGTAAAGTTGATACTCTCGTGTATGTTTTAAGTTCCTTTGTGTTTCAGTTTAAAGTTATTCATAATTAAAATCCCAGTAAATACATTGTGGAAAAATGTTTTCTCCAGTTCTGATCATTTTCATATTACTATCACTTAACTTGCTAGCAGCATACTTTGCTTAATATATCATGAGCTCTTGAGTGGTAAATGTGGAATTTGTGAGCATACCTAATTTAAAAATGGTAAATTGCAGTAATTACAGTGAGTCTGACCTGTTTTTGCTCCCTTTCAAGTTCTGAATTATAGAAACCCCTTGGAAATTTCCCTTGCTAAAAAATATTGATAGCCTGTTTGCCTTCTTTGAAATGGCGTGGTTCATTGGTTCGTTCATGCATAATTCCTCTTTCGTTTGTTCATATACCTATGAGTCGCATAGTGTGTGTTAGTGAATTATCTTATTTGGTTGGAGAATGCTTAAAGATATCATGGACTGTCGAATAATAGTATGTGTGTCCGAATGAGCTATACATGCTTGCTTTAGGACCTTGGTCTGTCTGTTCAACCTATGGTTGATTCATATGTCTTGTTGTTGTCTCTGCCCTGTCTCTCTCTATATGTATGTATATATATATATATATATATATATATATATATATATATATATATATATATATATATATATATGAGGCCTTATGCTGACTTACTGGTTTGCCTAGTGTTTGGCATGGCCATGAGATGACACTGTTCTATGTACCTTGGATACTACGGAATGAAGTACTCGCATCTTGTTCTAAAGTAATAAACACTATGCTTTAAGAACTGAAAAAACGATGCCCAATCTATTACAATATCATATTGGAATTAATCCTTAGGTTAGACAACAATGTTTATTAACCTTAAAGATAGCTGAGGATGAAGAGTTTGGGTTAAGTGTTGCTATTTGTTTTGCTCCTTCATGATAATCTGGATTTGCAACCATGAGAATGTGTCAAATTTGAACCCTGGAATCTTTAAAACTGTCAATTGTTTTGCTTAAGTAAGTTTAAGTTAGAGTCATAAAAAGTGCGAAATGGAGGATAAAGACATGAATTACATATGTAGACATATAGCATGAGTATTATCGGCCAATCTGTTTCTGCCTAATGTTTTCTGCTCATTTGTGAAGAAGTGTTGATAGATATACAGGATAGGTGGGTTCACATACACTTAAGAATATATGGGGAGAATATAGTTTGCTTGTCCGAATAAATCGTCTCTGTGGTTTCCTTTCTTGAGATATAGACAATAGGGACATGTTCATTTCTGATTGCATTTCGCTATTTGCTGGTTTGTTTCTATGCTGGTATACAGGGAACATACATGGTATATACGCAACCTACTGATTTACTTTGAGTTTACCCTTTGTCTGTTTGACCTGTATTCCTTGATTATATACTAATCCTTTTCTGTTTCATTTTATGCATGACCACCGCATACGAGTCCCTCGGACTCGCTCTTCTCCCGAATTCGGTGTTGGGCTAAAAGCCCAACGCAATCTGTTGTCTCTGTCGAAGCCCAGCAGCAGCCCTTTGAATGCAGCATTTTTGACCAAAACGTGGGCTGAGCCCACTCCCACCAGCAGCATAATCAGCAGCCCAAAACGGGCTGAGCCCATTTATTTACATTTCTTGCGCCTCTATTTTACTTTATTGTATTCAACTTATATTGTTTTGACTAACACTTTATTTTATTTCGTCTCTTAGCTTAGATGAACCTTAGAGAATTTAGAGGGGTTTTAGTTTTAATAATGGGTAGTTAATTTAAGAAAACTAATAATTAGTTCTGTAAGCTTCATCGCCTTCCTTTTTATTAAAGTTATTTATAGTACCCATAATATATACTTTTTTTTAGAATGATTGATTTTCAATAGCATAAATTCATATTTTTAAAGTTAAAGGAGTCATACTTTATTCTTATTATCTTGAAAATTTCAAAACGCCGCTAACACGCAAATAAGAGCTAAAGAATAAAATGCCACTTCCTTTATGCAAAATTGCTATGTCTACTACAAATCTTATTTCAAATAACATTATTGTATTTCTATTCGAGCATTAACAATAATTACAAGCATTTCTTAAATAGCATTATGATATTCTTTTTTTTTCTTTTTTTCGAAACCTCGGTAACATTCATGAGTTCTATTTCAAATAGTATTTTAGAATCTTCTTTTACGCAAATTATCATATTTTCTATAAGTCTTCACTTTAGATAGCGTTATTATGTTTAAAAGGCTTAATAATGGTTGAGATCTTATTTTAGAATATCATTTAAAGCATTCATTTATGCAAATTATCCTTATTTGAAGATAACATTGCTATTTTCATTCAAGGTTTTAACAACCTCTATAAAACTCATTTTTTAAGCGTCTCCTTTATGCAAATTACAATATTTATTTTTATTTTTCTACGAGATAGTTTAGACGGCATTATTATATTTCCTTTAAAACCTTAATAAACTGTACAAGCTATTTTCTTAAAATTCAAGCACTATATTTAATCTTAATTAATTAACCTAAGTTTAGTCGGATAACCGTGAGTTAACGGATTCTAAAGGATGCCTAACTCCTTCCCTTTAGGATAATATAGAACCCTTACCTAGAATCATACTGTTTAGCAGACTATTAACAGAGGTTTAGATTTAACTTTATCTTAGTTAATAATTAGGTGTCCTAATTCACCGTAAAAATCAATTAGGTGGCGACTCTTTAAAACAAGCAAGAAGAGGAATCTCCAATATGTTGTACTCCGCTTCAACCCGGGTTAAAATGGGGTGCGACAGCTTGGCGACTCTGCTGGGGACTTTAGGTTCTTAACCATAACAACTTAGGTTAATAATTAATTTGTTGGATGTTTGGTTGTTTTTCTTTATTTTTTCCTTATTGTCGCTTTGTTTGTTTCTCTTATGTTCTTTTGAGTGATTGTTTTATTATGTGAAACTTTTAATATGTTATTGCTTTCCTTAAATTGGCATTCCGCTCATATTTCTTCCACTCCTGGAAAACTCACACATATTCACACACTTAAAGCGGTTTCGCAGTTTGCGCCCGTGCACCACTAAATTACCCCTTTAGTTGGATTGGTCTAGTGGATTTAGTCGATCAGCGGTGCAGTCGACGGCCACGGACTTTCCACTCCCAAGTTGTCCGCTTGGGGGAACCTTGTGTCATAGGAAGCCAACTCTTAGTCAGCCTAAGATAGAGCTAAATCAACACCTTTTATTAAGAGCATACATTTCATGACTTAGGAGGTTTAATACCCTTGGTGTATTAAATTCATTAGATGACTTTACCCAAAACGTCCAAGCGGGTTCGCGACCCCGAGTGACACCAATCATACTTTATGTGCATGTTTGAAGGATAATTGTGCCTAAATATTGACTATTTGCTCTAATTAATTAAACTTTAGGAGGGAGGGCATGATTAATATTTCTATGACAGGTATGGATTTGCATTGGAGTACAACGAATGATGAAGATCAAAGACAGCACAAATGGAGCTAGAAGTTAGACATAGGAAACTGTATTTACTTTACTTAAATTAGGAAACACTTTATGTTGTATTCATTTAACATGTAATAAATATTGCATTATCTTGTACTTTATTTGAGAAATAGAATCTGTCTAATTAATCAAAGCAATGGGATGACATATTATGACACACTTTACCCTTCAAACGACGATAGGCCTACCTCTGGCACAAAGAGGTCACATGCATATTAGGACGCGTTACTGTTTGATATACTTGTTTGACTTTATTTGATGAATTATTTGCTACACGTCTTACTTGACTTTACATGTTCATGACTTTACCTAGATATGTTCACGAGACTAACATCATTTATACTTTATGTTTCTTTTATCTTATTCCCAAAGAAGAAGTTGATTCGTGTTGACACTCAATGGCCGACCATCCTTACATCACAAGGTCAAAGACATCATCGTTACCTCAACGCAGCTGGGTTGTTCAAGGAAAAGCAAATATTACGTCTGATCCAGCCGCATCTATTTCAACTAGCCCGGAAAGCATCATGGTTTCTAATGACCCTCCCGAGATTTTTAAACACGGAACTACTATTCAACGGGATGAACATATCGCCCGCCTGACTCAAGAGATTGAGGATCTACGTGGAGAGCTAAATCGGGTTAGAAACATGACCAACTTATCCATTACACTCCAAAGTCCACCTCCTGAACCTAGGAGTGTCGCACCAAACCCGCCTCATTTTCCATCACTTGAACCTTTAGTTCCAGAACATCTTCCTCCACAAAACAATGCACCTACCAACAACAACTTACCTCCAATCACCTCCGCAAATCCACCAAATCAATCACTAGGTAACACTCCTTACATTGCTTTACCCACCAACACTAACCCACCACCTACAATTACTCCTCTAAACCCACTAAACCAAGTCCTTACGTACTTTGGCCATCCGCAACAACCTTTCTACCCTTACCATTACGTTGAACCCTACCAAGCTCCACTATTCCCTTACCCTGTCTATAGTACTCGACCAAATTACTACCAACCCCGAGCACCTCAATATCAAAACTTACGTCCATACCAATTTGCCCAAATTTCCACCCACCGAAATCGACCACATACCACACATAGAGCCCGTCCAAACCCTGTCATAAAAAACACCCGTGATTACACTCAGTTCGCTGAACCTTTGTCTCAGCTATTTGAAAGACTGAAAGCGGCAGGCGTGGTACAACCTATTGAAGGGAAAATTCTCAATCCTATCCCAAAATGGTTTGATAGTTCCAAGCATTGCGCATATCATTCTGGAGTTCCGGGGCATGCCACTGAGGATTGCTATGGCTTCAAAAGCAAAATCGAAGCCTTGATTAAGGAAGGAACAATCCAGCTCACTGGAGCTCAACTCGATATGGATCGCCATCCCTTTTCCTACTCACGAAAACGCCAACGTGAACATGATAATTATCGAAAAGTTAAGAATCGGAAGGAGGCTGTTACGCTAATTGGAAAAGATGGAGAGAGGCGTGTCATCAACGTTCGTTGCGCCTGTGGGGATGATCTGAAAACAAGTGCCAGTGAAGATGGCTGCAACAACTACTGAGACACCAACCATCCAGGGTACAGAACCAGGAGAGACTCTGAAGAACTGGACTTGTACTCCGTCCCTGATTCGCCGGGAGCCTTGGTGGCATGAACATGTAGTGAACTTGTTTTCTTTTATTGATGCTTGAACCGTACCCAAAATTTTGTTTGTTTTGCTTCACCTTGTGGAAGCTTGAATTGCAAAACTATGAATGCATTTCGGATTTCCCTTAATCATTTATTTTCTACTTTACTTATCAAATCTGCCAACTCTACGATTGTGACATGAACGAATAGACAAATCCTGAAAGAGTAACAAAGAAACTAGGGGACAAGACAAGATTCCACTCGAGAAATTGAAATAGCCGATAGGTGACAACATAAGCCTAAAAGCTGGCAATTCAAGAAGAAATCAAAGTACGCCATTAGGTTAGACAACCTAGTTTGCAACATTTCCTTTAGTTACGAACTACGCTTGACCTGATTCCTCGGTGGATACGTAGGCAGCCCACATAGGGACTCGGTCATACTAGGTTAGAATTTTTGCCATTCACATGCGTACGAACTACGCTTGACCTGATTCCTCGGTGGATACGTAGGCAGCCCACATAGGGACTCGGTCATACTAGGTTAGAATTTTTGCCATTCACATGCGTACGAACTACGTTCTGACCTGATTCCCGAGGTGGGATACGTAGGCAACCCACATAGGGTTCAGTTGCTTTATAACAAAAATCCAAAATATTTTATGCGTCACGAACTACGTTCGGACCTGATTCCTTGGTGGATACGTAGGCAACCTATACAAGGTTCGGTCACAACATATCATAGGTTTAGTATACCCTCCAGAATCAAAACTGGGGCATATTTTGGAAGATTAGACCAGAGAAAAGTTGGACATCGACGCTATTGAGGCCACTAGACAAGAATAGTACACACAAACGACCTTTCAAAGTTCTCGGAAGTGTCGCAATCGAAAGTTAGCAGGAATATCTTACAACTTGTATACATATATTTTCATATATATCTTTCCTTACATACATACACTTACGTATATATTTTTCGAATGGAAGGCTTTCTTTCAAATTATTTCACTACTGTTCATCTACCGAGGCTTTAAACGGAGGCCGCAAGATCCAAACAAACAGGATGAATGGGGCGCCAACAAAGTCAAGCTTCGAGTCAACACGAATCAACTTTCCCCCTCCCAAACTGAGAATTTTTCTTTGAATGCAGGAACTTAAAATCGCGAGATCAACAATCAAGTCTACCAATCAGGGCCATTGTGGCCTCGCCTCAAAAGCCATGCAACTTTACTTTCAGCCTTATCTTTTAATTTATTCTTATCAATATAATTCTATAACTTTATACACCTGTTTTTTGAAGGTTGACGAGATTAAAGACGAATCAAGAAGGATTACGTGCCATCAATTCAGCCTGTCACGATACCGTCAAACTGCAAATTCTAGAGCTTCTTGTGTCATTCTTTTACGGGTTATCTGGCATTGAACATTGTTTTGGCTGCGAATCTGCATTAAGGACGAGATACAATGGCAAAAAGATTTGAGTCATTCAACACCGGTGTGGGGTTGGTGCAAGCGCAAAATGAAGATAGCGAGAAGAATGTAGTACAAAGAAGCGTGTTGGTCAATTTGGGAAATACCCTCAGCCTTCTTCCTAACACAAGTTCAGCTTCCAGCTCTACCCAAAACATTTCCTTCACTATTTCTCCTCACCCAGCTCCTACAAATATACCGCCAAGATACTCTATTAAACCAGAAGCTTTGCAAGTCACATTGATACCTAATGTCCAAAAGCCTGCACTTGCAGCGCCCTTCACAGAAAACCAGCAAAATCAGCTAGCGGTATACCCACACAAGAGATTGAGAAATGAAGCGAACGCAATCAATCAGAATGACTCGGATAGAGAGCTTCACAATTTGAGGAGAATTGTCGAAGAAGAGATGCGGGCAAGAAATGTCCAAAACTTAAGATATGAAAGTTTGTGCATGCTTCCAAATGTTGAGTTGCCGCCAGGATTCAAAGTGCCAAAATTCAACACCTTTAATGGCAGAGGAAATCCTATTACGCACTTGAAGGACTATTGTAGCAGATTAATGGGAATTGGACAAGATGAAGCCATAAGAATGAAATTGTTCATTCTGAGCCTATCAGGGTTGGCGTTAGATTGGTACACAGAACAAGACTTTCGCAAATGGTACACATGGGAGGACATGGCCCGCGACTTTGTAGAACATTTCAAATTTAACATCGGGGTTAGTCCAAATCTGTATGATATGCTTGAGATAGAAAGAATGCCACATGAGTCTTTTCAGGAATATGCCATCCGATGGAGATTGGAAGCTTCAAAAATACGTCCTCCGTTGCCTGAGAATGAGTTGATTTCAACTTTCATCCAAATACAAAAGGGCATATATTATGAAAAGTTGTTATGTGCGCGGTTGCGCGACTTTGCTGATCTAATTCAAATTGGAAAGCAAGTAGAAGCGGGCATTCGAGCAGGAAGAATTGTTGACAGTTCATCAGTACAAACAACTTTTCAAGTCGAGACATTCAACAATTTGCAAGGCAAAAACAGAGAAACCGACTCAGCTATCAGGTCTACACATCAGCCGCAATCACGACAGAACTATCAATGTTCGCGTGATCATATATACCTTCATCAACGAGGCATTCAATATCAACCCGATCCAGCACAGTCTAGCTTACGACGGTCAGAGCACGCAAAACTCCGCACTTTTACTCCTCTTGAAGAGTCGTTAACCAGCATATTTGAGAAAATGAAAGCCAAGGGACTCCTGAAGCCAAAGAAAGGATGGATCCCTAAAAGCCTACCGCCAGATTTTGATCGGTCCAAAAGTTGTGCTTACCACTCTAATATTCCAGGTCATGACACAGAAAACTGCCCGGCCCTTAAGCATAAGATCCAGAACATGATCGAAAAGGATAAGATAAGTGTGCAACAAAATAAATTGTGCGACAATGATGGCCCTTCAGTTGCAAATGCAATTATTGTTACCGGTGATCTGTCAAAATTGGCACCGAGACATTTGAAAAGGAAGCGTGGAACTAAGTAAGACGATTGAAAGGATCTACCGTCACTAGCGTTCTCCACCCACTTGCCTCATGATCAACTTTCCTTCTTGTAATTTTTGCTAAAGCTTGTTATGAACTACTTTCGACCTGATTCCTTCGGGATAAGTAGGCAGTCCATTCTCGGACACGGTCTTAATATAGTGAAAATTCCATCCTCCCCATAAAGCAACACTGGGGCAGCTTTGCAAATGGCCTATCATTATTCGACAAAAAAAACATGAATCGAAATCTCGAACAATATATCAGCGTCACCAGATTGTTGCAATGCCATCACCTCAAGAAATGCAGATTCAACGCCAAAGCTTTGGTGTTCAATGCAAGGCAACCATGTTATTTTACACTAACAAAATTTTCTTTGAGTAATGCAGGGACATATTTTAGCTATTCTTGAAGGACATCGCACAGTATCAAATCGGCAATTGCAAGATTCAGATACAACAAAGGGCAAAGTCAACTTGATACTAATTAATTTTGAAACTTACAAATTTCTTTGAGTGCAGGAACCTTTTAGCTGCAAATTTTGGCTGGGTAGAAAGTCCCCAAATCTTCGGCATTGCATCATGAATATTTGTTGCCGCAAATTACGCACTGCGTCGAGACACGTCTCACCGTATATGAATCAAGCATCGCAAAGGCTCTTCGCTCCGCACTAATTTTGGTAACCATAAATCAAACAGGTCATTTCGGGCTCATTCCGCCTTTATGCGTTGTATGGGTTGTGCACCGCCCTTTGAATTTTTCGCATAAGGCTGAGCACAGCCCCCTTGAAATGCCTGCATAAAGCATTTGCTCTGCACTAGCATTGCTTTATTATTTGCAAATGCCCCGCATCGCACCGTACCTGCATTACATTATCACTTTCAAATGCCCTGCAAAGGCACAACACCATTGTTCGCAAAAGCACCGCATTTTAGGCCCGTCCGCCTTTAATAGGACATTATAGGTCCGTCCACCTTTAATTGGATATTTAGGCTTGTCCGCCTTTAATTGGACATTATAGGCTCGTCCGCCTTTAATTGGACATTATAGGCTAGTCCGCCTTTAATAGGACATTTAGGCTCGTCCGCCTTTAATTGGACATTTTAGGCTAGTCCGCCTTTAATAGGACGTTTAAGGCTGAGCACCGCCTTTTATATGTTGCATGGGATGTGCGCCGCCCCTTTGAAATTTCTGCAAAGGCTAAGCGCCGCCTTCTATCTGTCGCATGGTCTTAGCACCGCCCTCTTGATGCTTTTGCATAAAGTCGAGCGCCGCTTTCCATCTCAATTTCATTCTGCTTTGTAACCTGAACTACGCTCGACCCGATTCCCTCAGTGGGATTCGTCGTCTGCGAAAAGCTCAATATCCTTCCGTGCCAGAAACTGGGACAAATTTTAAAGGCGTCATCGCAGCCCAACATCCTCCTGCGCCAAAACTGGGACAAATTTTTTAGGGCATCATCGCAAGCGATATCGAGAAAAATGAAGGAGTATATGGCCAACAGAGTCATCAGGCAAAAGGAAACTTTGGAAAAGGACGCTCTTCACAGTGCGTCACAGTCCCGGTTAGCCAAGACTCAGAAATAGGCGGAGTTTACAAGTCCAGACAAAGTTGGAAGCATAAAGCGTCGAGAACCAAATCTTCAGAGTCAACGCGAACCAAAGCGCTGCATATGCACTAAATACCCTATGAAAGCACTGCATCATTGCCCGCATTGCACCGCACTTGCATTGGCTTTATTATTTTCAAATGCCCCTGTGTATGCGCAGCCGCATCGCATCGCACCTGCATTACATTATCACCTTCAAATGCCCTGCAAAGACGCAACATCATTGTTCGCAAAAGCACCGACATTTTAGGCTCGTCCGCCTTTAATTGGGCATTTTAGGCTCGTCCGCCTTTAATTGGACATTTTAGGCTCGTCCGCCTTTAATTGGACATTTTAGGCTAGTCCGCCTTTAATTGGGCATTTTAGGCTCGTCCGCCTTTAATTGGACATTTTAGACTCGTCCGCCTTTAATTGGACATTTTAGGATCGTCCGCCTTTAATTGGACATTTTAGGCTAGTCCGCCTTTAATTGGACATTTTAGGCTCGTCCGCCTTTAATTGGACATTTTAGGCTCGTCCGCCTTTAATTGGACATTTAAGGCTGTGCACCGCCTTTCATATGATGCATGGGTTGTGCACCGCCCTCTGCATCGCTTCCATATATTGCCTGGGCCATGCACCGCCCTTTTAAATCTCTGCATAAGGCTGTGCACCGCCCTTTGCATCGTTTCATATATTGCTTGGGCCATGCACCGCCCTTTTAAATTTCTGCATAAAGTTGTGCACCGCCCTTTGCATCGCTTTCATATATTGCCTAGGCCATAAACCACCCTTTCAAACTTCCGCATAAGACTGAGCACCACCTTTAAATTTTATGCATAAAGCCGTACACCGCCCTTTGCATCGCTTTCATATATTGCTTGGGCCATGCACCGCCCTTTTAATTTTCTGCATAAAGCCGAGCACCGCCCTTGCATCTCTTTCGTATATCACGTGAGCCATGCACCGCCTTTCTAAATCTCCGCATAAAGACATTGCACCGCACCTGCCTTGTTTTATTATTATTTTGTTGATGCCCTACATATGCTCGCAGCAGCATTGCACCGCGCTTGCATCGCTGTATTTCAATATTTATTCTTATTGACTATTTTTATCTAGTTTTTAGTTTCGCAGGAGCTTTTAGCGCAACGTGGAACTATTTCTTCGGCAGCGAACTGGGGCAATACGTCGGGAAGGACAAGCAAACTTCTCGACAAGGGTCAAAGATCTACCTCGAACACTCGGCTTCAAATTCAAATTTCCCGTTCACATTCCAGCACAATCAATTTTCAGGGTTCTATCACAATACCCAGTGTCATCATAATTCGACACTGGGACAATATGTTTTTGCGAAGATCGCATCAAATCGTGAGTCGCCAGTCATAGGTGTCATAGTCTTCCCAGAACTACACACGGCCTGATTCTCGTGCAACCCGAGATATGTAGGCGATTCAGAGACCAGAGTTCGGCCGTAATTTTCTTTACCCTTAGTCCTTCATAATCCTCTAGCCGGGACAAAATAGGCTACTAAGTCAACGTCTTTGCCCGAAAATTCTTTCATCATTATCAGGCAAAGAGGGACAAGTTGTTGACACCCAATTTTGTCCCGCCTCTCCTCCGAAATACATATTTGCGCTTCTAATATTTAAAAAAAAAAAAAAAAAAAAAAAAAAAAAAAAAATAATAATATATATATTATGTTTACTATAGTTATTAGTCCCTATCAATAACGGCGTTTCATTATTCTGTTACAACTATTATTATTATCATTATTATTATTATTATTAATAATAACTATTATTATTATTATTACTAATTTGTCATTAATTATTATTATTCTTGTTATTTCCATTATCATTATTATTATTATTGTTAATTACTAATCACTATTATCAGCGTTATTTTTTTGTTATTAATTATTATTCATCATTACCATCGTTATTTTATTATTAATTATTATCATTGATTTTATCAACAATTGTTATTTATTATCATTATCGTCATTATTATTATTATTATTATTATTGTTAGTATTTTTATTATTAATTATTGTCATTATTCCTATTGTTATTTTGTTATTAATTATCAATATTTGTTATCTACTATTATTATTATATCTATTATTATTTTCACCATTATCATTATTGTTATCATTATTAGCAGTATTACTACCGCTATTTATTTACTGCTATTATTTAGTGTTATTGAAACTTGCATTTCCCGGCATTTTATCAACTTTCGCGTACACATCGCATTTATTTCGCACATTTAAAATGATAAATTTATTTATTGTTTAAAACATTATTGCACGGTCATTGCAACATCATATAACTTTATTATCCGGGTCTTTTACAATTACACATTTTTTCGTACCAGGTGATATTCTGGCACCCTTGGTACATCGTTAATTAAAATAAGACTTTTATTCAAATTTAGAAGCCAAACTATTTCTGGCATTCAGTCCGTATTTTTGACTTACCGGACCCCAAACCAAAGTCCGATTAACTCCTAATATTTTTTGGACTAGACCATGTTTTTATCTCAATTTTTAAAACCAGTACATGTTTTAATTCACTAGTCCATCCTTTTAGAACCCAGTCTAAAATTGACCCGGTCCACAAATGGACCGGGTCCGACATATGTTCATCAAAATAAGGGAAACCCTTAGGGTTTCCCATTTTTTTTTCCGCCTCCGCCTCTTCTTCTTCCTTTTCCTCTGTCTCTTTTCTCCTCCCACAAAACCCTTGCCGCCGCTCCTCCCACTTCCTCTTTTCCCTCCTCCTTCTCCGCTCCCCACTCACCCTGTTCCCCACTTAAACTTGTCCCCCTCCACTCCTCCTTCCCTCTTTCTTGAGAACGAAAACACAGGAAAAAAAAAACCTATAAAAACAAGGAAGAACACGAACAAGAGAGGGGGGGGGAGGAGATCGGAAAACGGGAAAGGAGGGAAATCAAAACCCCCTTACAAAACAAGTTTTATTTTTTCATTTGGAATCTTCTGAAAATCGGAGAAAAAATACAACAAGACGAACACAAAGAACACGAACAGAAACGGACCAACAATCTTCGGAAAAAGAAACCAAAATCTCCAGTGGTCAAAACCCTTTGAAAAATCAGAAATAGGAAAAATCAGATCGGAAAAAGGAGGAAAAGTTTCTAAAACATCGAACTTGCAATTTGTTGTGACGGTTCGAAATACCGAATCAAGAAATATACTCAAACAACTTCTTTTATCTGTTTTCGTTGTTGTTGTAAATTCGAGCTTCGGAAGTTCGGATTTGGCAGTTCGAGGGTAGATTTGAAGTCCTCGCACCCACTTCGCTGCACCCGAAGAAGGTAATAACTTCCCCTTTAGATCATTTTTTTATTTCAGTCAGGTCTTTATATGTGTCTGTCTATTTTGAGCAATACGATTAGTTTGCTCATTTCGCTTAAGGATTAACTTTAGTTTTCGTATTTACTGCATGTTTGGTGTGTTTCAGTTGCTAGTGTAACATTATTAATAGCTTGTCCTTACAAGTCTGTCGTCAAATGGAAATGGGATTCAATTTGTGTATGTTAGTTTAATACCCATGGTATGATTGGTACAGTCTAACCTTGGTGTAGCGATAACATTAGTTTATGGCAATCTGTCAAATGCACCGTTAGTTCATTTATGTTCAAATGTCAGTATGTATAACTCCACAAGCTTGTTAATCCTGCGTCAAATAAGTATCCATGTTAAATAATTGCCTTATTTGGTTTAGTCGGAGTCCATTAACATGTATGTTAATCTTAACAGTCCTTATTATGTATATTGAGGTTGTATTAACTATTAAAGAAGTCAAGTTGGGATTTTAGATGTATATAGAGGATATTGAATCAAAATGCTTGATTAACTTTTAAAATGGATCATGTCATGGCTTTTGTGCTTTTGTTACCTTCTAGCTAAATGGGAGTCCGGGTAAGCTGGGAGTTAAGCTTGGGGTCATCTTGACCTATGATGTCTAAATAATGAATTAGTTCCCAATGATATGCAGTTTGACCTTATTGAACTTGAGTTTTAATTTCCTTTTAAAAGTTTCTTAATATGTTTAAAGAAAGAACTGCTCGTGTGTCTTTTTTTTTGTAAAGTTGATACTCTCGTGTATGTTTTAAGTTCCTTTGTGTTTCAGTTTAAAGTTATTCATAATTAAAATCCCAGTAAATACATTGTGGAAAAATGTTTTCTCCAGTTCTGATCATTTTCATATTACTATCACTTAACTTGCTAGCAGCATACTTTGCTTAATATATCATGAGCTCTTGAGTGGTAAATGTGGAATTTGTGAGCATACCTAATTTAAAAATGGTAAATTGCAGTAATTACAGTGAGTCTGACCTGTTTTTGCTCCCTTTCAAGTTCTGAATTATAGAAACCCCTTGGAAATTTCCCTTGCTAAAAAATATTGATAGCCTGTTTGCCTTCTTTGAAATGGCGTGGTTCATTGGTTCGTTCATGCATAATTCCTCTTTCGTTTGTTCATATACCTATGAGTCGCATAGTGTGTGTTAGTGAATTATCTTATTTGGTTGGAGAATGCTTAAAGATATCATGGACTGTCGAATAATAGTATGTGTGTCCGAATGAGCTATACATGCTTGCTTTAGGACCTTGGTCTGTCTGTTCAACCTATGGTTGATTCATATGTCTTGTTGTTGTCTCTGCCCTGTCTCTCTCTATATGTATGTATATATATATATATATATATATATATATATATATATATATATATATATATATATATATATATATATATATATATATATATATGAGGCCTTATGCTGACTTACTGGTTTGCCTAGTGTTTGGCATGGCCATGAGATGACACTGTTCTATGTACCTTGGATACTACGGAATGAAGTACTCGCATCTTGTTCTAAAGTAATAAACACTATGCTTTAAGAACTGAAAAAACGATGCCCAATCTATTACAATATCATATTGGAATTAATCCTTAGGTTAGACAACAATGTTTATTAACCTTAAAGATAGCTGAGGATGAAGAGTTTGGGTTAAGTGTTGCTATTTGTTTTGCTCCTTCATGATAATCTGGATTTGCAACCATGAGAATGTGTCAAATTTGAACCCTGGAATCTTTAAAACTGTCAATTGTTTTGCTTAAGTAAGTTTAAGTTAGAGTCATAAAAAGTGCGAAATGGAGGATAAAGACATGAATTACATATGTAGACATATAGCATGAGTATTATCGGCCAATCTGTTTCTGCCTAATGTTTTCTGCTCATTTGTGAAGAAGTGTTGATAGATATACAGGATAGGTGGGTTCACATACACTTAAGAATATATGGGGAGAATATAGTTTGCTTGTCCGAATAAATCGTCTCTGTGGTTTCCTTTCTTGAGATATAGACAATAGGGACATGTTCATTTCTGATTGCATTTCGCTATTTGCTGGTTTGTTTCTATGCTGGTATACAGGGAACATACATGGTATATACGCAACCTACTGATTTACTTTGAGTTTACCCTTTGTCTGTTTGACCTGTATTCCTTGATTATATACTAATCCTTTTCTGTTTCATTTTATGCATGACCACCGCATACGAGTCCCTCGGACTCGCTCTTCTCCCGAATTCGGTGTTGGGCTAAAAGCCCAACGCAATCTGTTGTCTCTGTCGAAGCCCAGCAGCAGCCCTTTGAATGCAGCATTTTTGACCAAAACGTGGGCTGAGCCCACTCCCACCAGCAGCATAATCAGCAGCCCAAAACGGGCTGAGCCCATTTATTTACATTTCTTGCGCCTCTATTTTACTTTATTGTATTCAACTTATATTGTTTTGACTAACACTTTATTTTATTTCGTCTCTTAGCTTAGATGAACCTTAGAGAATTTAGAGGGGTTTTAGTTTTAATAATGGGTAGTTAATTTAAGAAAACTAATAATTAGTTCTGTAAGCTTCATCGCCTTCCTTTTTATTAAAGTTATTTATAGTACCCATAATATATACTTTTTTTTAGAATGATTGATTTTCAATAGCATAAATTCATATTTTTAAAGTTAAAGGAGTCATACTTTATTCTTATTATCTTGAAAATTTCAAAACGCCGCTAACACGCAAATAAGAGCTAAAGAATAAAATGCCACTTCCTTTATGCAAAATTGCTATGTCTACTACAAATCTTATTTCAAATAACATTATTGTATTTCTATTCGAGCATTAACAATAATTACAAGCATTTCTTAAATAGCATTATGATATTCTTTTTTTTTCTTTTTTTCGAAACCTCGGTAACATTCATGAGTTCTATTTCAAATAGTATTTTAGAATCTTCTTTTACGCAAATTATCATATTTTCTATAAGTCTTCACTTTAGATAGCGTTATTATGTTTAAAAGGCTTAATAATGGTTGAGATCTTATTTTAGAATATCATTTAAAGCATTCATTTATGCAAATTATCCTTATTTGAAGATAACATTGCTATTTTCATTCAAGGTTTTAACAACCTCTATAAAACTCATTTTTTAAGCGTCTCCTTTATGCAAATTACAATATTTATTTTTATTTTTCTACGAGATAGTTTAGACGGCATTATTATATTTCCTTTAAAACCTTAATAAACTGTACAAGCTATTTTCTTAAAATTCAAGCACTATATTTAATCTTAATTAATTAACCTAAGTTTAGTCGGATAACCGTGAGTTAACGGATTCTAAAGGATGCCTAACTCCTTCCCTTTAGGATAATATAGAACCCTTACCTAGAATCATACTGTTTAGCAGACTATTAACAGAGGTTTAGATTTAACTTTATCTTAGTTAATAATTAGGTGTCCTAATTCACCGTAAAAATCAATTAGGTGGCGACTCTTTAAAACAAGCAAGAAGAGGAATCTCCAATATGTTGTACTCCGCTTCAACCCGGGTTAAAATGGGGTGCGACAATGTTTACACACATATTGCTGTCCTGTATGCTGCAATGATTTTCGACTATACTTGTTTAATTTCTTTTCTTACTGCTTGTTCAATAACTGTTAAGTAGTTATAGGCAGTCCTGATTAATTTAAAATCACTAAATCATTACTCCAATTGATAAATGTCTTGTGAAATATTGAAGTGCTCTCCCCTGCCATTTTGAAATCCTGTAGCTTTCAGCTAGCTTTAATTAGTGTCATCTCTGTCTGGAACCTATGATTTTGAATAGGTTTTACTTTCACAAACTAATCTCAGGCATGCTAATTCTGTGTTTGCTACTACTTATGTTCTGTAATTATATATTTCATTTGACTCCTTTAAATAGTATGAATATGGAAAAGGATCATATCCTTTACTAACCTGTAAGCAACTAGTTAATATCATATAAATCTCAAATGGTTAGCCTGTGATTTTTCCTGTCTACCTACCTATTGGGGTGTTTCTCATTATGTACTCTTGCTTTGCAATGTGCAAGATGTTTGATTATGTATATTTATGCATATTATTAATATAGTTTCACTGAAGCACATTAATGAGGAGGGTAGTTAAATCATATTAAGGAGTTTGAATGCTTCAATTTTCAATTTCCAGTAATTCACTTGGCTCAATGCATTATTAAAAAAAAATGATACTCAGTGCTTGGCTCGGTTGGTTGTGAAGTATACAGATTGTAAAAATGTTTAGTTTCTTCCTTAGTTTTATTTTAGTTTGTGATGAAATCCATTGAAGTTTGATCATGGCAACTGAGTATCTAAAATGATCAGTCCTAAAATATGAACTGCAATGTATTGGCAGACCCCTGCTACTTACCCCTTCCCTCTTTGCTATTATGCTACTGCTGTATGATATACATGGGTTATACACAGTGTATACACCATCTGTTTGAAGGTACATCTTACGTGTTTGATATTCTTCATTTGATCATATTCTAATCCTCTTTCTTTCCATTTTTATGCATGACCGCCTCGCACGAGTCCGAGGGACTCGATTTCATCCGCTTTCGGCGTTGGGCTAAAAGCCCAATACAGCTTTCCTCTTGTGTCATCCCACCTGCAGCAAAGTAAAAAAATAGATTCTGGGCCAAGCCCAACTCCCATATCAGCAGCAATCCGAATGGGCTGAGCCCATTTAGCCTTATTTATGATTTTGTTTTATATATATATATATATATATATTTTTTTAAAACTTGTATATTATTTGACTAACACTCCTCATATTTTGTTTTCTCTTAGCTTAGGTGATCTATTGGAAATTAGTATGGATAATCTAGTAATGGGTAGTTAGCTTAAAAAAGACTAATAATCAATCCTACGAGTTTATTCTCTCCTCTATGTCAAAATTACTTATAATGTCTAATATTATTTCATTGAGAATAACGGACTTGCGAAAAGCACGACTATATATATTTCGAGTCAAGAGGAACATTATTTCATTCTTATTATTTTAGGGATTTCAAAATGTTGCTAATAGTACAAGTACAAAATTCAAGTATAAAGAGTTCTTCGTGTTCGAATCAATCATCAGATCTTAGCGAAACACGATTAATAAGTAACAATGAAAGTAAAGGGAACTTTCATTAGCTATTTTCGTATTTTTTTACTCTTTAAAATCAATCAATATTCCGGCATTTCAATTACTCATTAGACATCGCACAAACTCACATTTGTTTCTACTTATATACTGTATGCATCTTATTTAAAAATAGTATTATTATTATTATTAATCTTTGCAACATTTATAAGTTTATTTCTTTTTTAAAAAGGCATTTCAGATTTTATTTTTTCCATGCGAACCACATTTTTACAAATCTTTCTAAAAATAGCATTTTATTTAATGTCTTAGTCGTATCATAAGTTTTAAATAGCAGTCGAAGCCTCATTTTCATGCAAATTATCATATTTTCTATCGGTCTCGTTCTAAATAACATATCTTATCTAAAGCCTTAGCAACCTTTATAAATATTATTCTAAATAAAATTATTACTTTTTTCTTAAACTTTAGCAACATTTCTTAAACCCTTTTTCTTTCCTCAAAATTTAAAGCACCTTATATTTAACCTTAATTAATTAACCCAAGTTGGTCGGATAACCGTAAGTTAACGGATTCTAAAGGATGCCTAACCCCTTCCCTTTAGGATAATATAGAGCCCTTACCTAGAATCACACTGGTTAAGCAGACTATTAATTGAGGTTTAGTTTAACTTTCCCTTAGTTAACATCTAGGTGTCCTAATTCACCGTTAAATTAATTAGGTGGCGACTCCTCAAACAAAATAAATGGGAATCACCAATACGTCGTACCTTCAAATCTGAACTCGGGTTAAAAGGGGGTGTGACATGGTGGTCTATTGGTCTAATAGCAATCATTTCTTTTATCGGTTACATTTATAACTTAATAAGTAGAGAAATAAATAGGAACTGTTTTCTAGAAGATCCCAGCTTTGGCATTTTGGTGGTTTTCCTTTTCTTTTCTCGATTTTGTATACTTTCCAGGTAAAGCGGTGTAATAGGCCCTAACTTATTCTGTTTTACTGTTTCTCCTTGTAGTCTTTCAAAACAGACTGCTGCCTTACAAACAGTGATGCACATGTGGCTGGCGGCTCGGAAGATGGCTATATTTACTTCTGGGATCTGATTGATGCGTCAGTTGTGTCCAGCTTCCGAGCGCATGATTTAGTGGTAAAGTATTTATGCATCTAGCAGACTAGCTACACAATATGATCAATAACCAGGAGGATCCCCAATAGCTATTTAATCCCAAACCTGATTAGTTAGGAAATACCAATTTAATCTCCTGATTTGGGTTTATTCTATTCTTTTGCGCTATTTACTTCTGTTACACCAGATAGCCTTCTATCTCACCTTCATCGTAATCATGCACTTCTAGTAAAATTTGTAGAGCCCATTAGAAGATTACTGTTTCTTTAGATAATTCAAATCACAGTATAATATTGCCTGAGATTAGCTTAAATGGAAATATATGATCGGTGAGGATTCATAACCAGTCCAAACTTGAGTTTGGGATTGAGGCATAGTTGTAGTTGTTGTTGTAATTGCTCAAACCACCAAAGCACCTTCCAATAACATCCCAGTTGTTTCAAAATATAAACTTTGTCACTAGCTAAAGAGAAGAGGAAGTCATTTGTAGTTTTTTCTTATATTTTGTAATGGATTTAGGAGTTCAAAAGTTTAAAATAATTGAGTAAGGCAATTATTGAAATTTTGACAAGAGCCTATTTAGTCTGCTTCAGTAAGATATTGTTGACGATTTAGATATTTCTACTCAAGCTATTCTTACCGAAACAGGTAAAAGTGTTCAACATTCTAAGGTAGACCACCCACTAAGAAAAGAATAGAGAAGGGTCAAATTCAAAAAAAAGGAAAAAGGCTTTAGAGATAGAAGTTTTTACTTTTTGTTTGTTTCCAATGTTCTTTATCCAATATGTGCTTGCAGATAGGCCTCTAAATCTATTTGCCCCTACATATAGCCCTCAGTTAGCTCCATTTCAAACTGTTAGCATTCTTATGAAACAGTATTCAGTTGCAGCATGCTGTGTATTATGGACTGACTGTATTATGGATTGTGTTAGCCTCTTCTTACTTTCCTTTGGAATTGTTTTCTGGTTGACAAGTAAATAAGTTGTTATAGTCTAAACATGGTACAAACCCACATACTGAAGCAAAAAGAAAATCCCTTCTGGCCAACGACGAAATATAATCATGCATTACTGCTCTCTTAACCTTCTCACTGGTCTAGTATATTCAAGTTCAGTCTGATGATTTATTGATCCCATGGTAGAAGCTTTCTGACCTAAAGAAGAAAAATTAATGGTAACTTTGTGCATAAGATTTTCAGGTGTTACATGTTCACTCATCTATCAAGTGCTCCAACATGCATAGGAATGATACAAAACTTAACAAATAGGGGATAATTTTAATGTATGAAGAGATCAAATAGTTGCTTCTCCCTTGCAGGTAACTAGCGTAAGTTATCACCCGAAAGAAAGCTGCATGATAACTTCTTCTGTAGATAGCACAGTCCGAGTTTGGAAAGCATGAGATAGGGAATCAAAAGGCATCTGATCTTTTCCTGATAAGCATACATGAAGGTTGTGTGCTCGAATCAAACCAACAGTCTACGAGAGAATACCGCTCACTCAGTCGAGCATGAGAATCATGGCAAAGCTAATACCTCAATGTTTTGTGGATGTTTACCAATGTTGAAGTAGTTTAATGTTGTTTTGATGTTTGCGAAGGTTGAAGTAGCTTAATTAATGTCTCTTGTGAATGTTTGATTGACGTTTTTATTCAACTTTAAAGTAGTTTCGAATTGAATTTGATGTTTTGGTGGTTGTAATATATGTGTTGTAATAGTAGCTTATTGCTTTATGTATTTATAGTAGTTTGGTGTATTGTTGGCAGCTATTTGAGTTCGTTTTAGTTGAAAGTAAAATTATTTTCATCTTGACAGGGAGGCAGCTGGAATAACAGGTAGGTGCTACAATTTTTTTTTGCAGAATATCGACCTCATGAGGTCGGTTTTCTGGAAAATTTTCCCAGAAATTGCAAATTACCGACCTCATGAGGTCGGTTTTCTGCAAAATTATTCAACATATGGCTAATTACCGACCTCATGAGGTCGGTAAAGTTTTTAGCCGGGTATTAATTAAATAAATTACCGACCTCATGAGGTCGGTTTTATGCAAAATATATCATATATTCATATAAATTACCGACCTGAGGAGGTCGGTAAACTCATATGATTATATAATTAATATAATTTACCGACCTAATGAGGTCGATATTTTATTTAATTAATACCCGGCAAAAAAACATTACCGACCTCATGAGGTCGGTTTTTTGCGACCTCATGAGGTCGGTAATAATTCCGACCCACTATTTTCCGACCTGATTTTGAGGTCGGTTTTTGGCCAAAACCGACCTCATGAGGTCGGAAATAGCCATTTTATTAGGTCGGTAAAACCTGTTTTTTTAGTAGTGCAAACCAAATGACCCCTACTGTTTCAATACAAAATTCAGTCAATCTTTATGGTTACGTATACTGATCCCATCTCATTGAAGCCTTCATATCATATCTCTACACAGGAGTATCAAAGATTACCTTAATAAAACGGAACAAAGAAAATACTCTAGAATCAAATATCACATACGTAGTTAGTAAAGAAAAAGTTAAAATTAAAAACACAGATTAATTTTATAATTAGAAAATACTGTAAATTTAATAGGAAGGCTTAAATTGCCGCCGGCATCTAGTTTTAGCCAAAAAGGTGAGCGGAGGGGTATTATTGAAAAAATTGGTGGATAAAGGGTATATTTACACCTTACGTATAGTGCAGGATAGACAAACTTACTGAGGTGGACAATTTAGTGACAACCATGATTCAAATGGCAATATAATAACTTAATTCAACGCAATTATCGTGTTTAGATAAATCTACCTATATTTTATATAATCTTATATTTATTCAACATAAAAAATGACAACTGATCTATATCTATATATAATATAAAACTAGGCATAGACAAGATGATGTGGCACCTCTCTATGCCCACCATTAATATTTATCTTTTTTCTCATTCTTTTAACATTTTTTTCATCATTTTTCTCATTGGCTATATTTAAAAGCCTATGCTAAAACAATATAAATTATATCAAATAATAAATGAAAATAATGAAGAGTGGTAGCGTGGACGTTACTTACAAAATGAAGACCCAAAATGATACGTAATAAAGTGTCTTGGATGAATTCATCTTGCAATAAAGAATTTAATTCCTAAAATTCCCTTTCTTCTTTCTATTTCTTCCAGAATGACTCTTAGAATTCAATCCACGTTTTTATTCATCCAATCGTTATAATTCTTAATTTCAGTTTTCAATTGTGCATTAAATGATACAATAAATTAAGAAGAACAACTATAAAAGGATGAGAAATACAGAAATAGGGACAGTCCCTTGCTGTGGTGAGGCTAATGTTCAAAAATTGTTAGACACTTACAGGGATTTTTTTGGTTCCTCTATTTTTGAAATTTTCTTTCATTTTTCAAATTCGGCAAACTAATGAGTAGTCGTTCAGATGTGCAGGATATAAAAGAGGAGAGAATTCAACACGACAAAATAACAGTGATTTTGATGTGGGGAAAAAGACAGCATGAGGCCATGAACATGGCAGAGGTGATGGTGGCATAGGCAGATATACGACATTTAATCTTTTTCTCTTCCGGTGTCGTTATGTGTTGCCCTTCAAGTAAGTCATCTCATGTATGTTATTGCATGTTTTTAGGTGAGACTCCAAGTAAACCTATTCTTCTAGATAATTCAGTTTTACTATTTCTATTAGCAATGTGATTGATGCTATGGAAATAGCAGGTTTCAATCTAACAAGAGAGATGCAGTCAAAGATAATGCAAACTGATGGAGCCAAACGAGAAATGATAAAGATATGAATAGTCTTTTGGCAATTTGTGCCTAATGATAGAAGCATAAACATAGAAAGATTGAAGCAGCATAATTTTGATTTGGCTTTTAATAATTTAATTAATTGTTGAAAAACATCTATGGATTGAATTTATAAATTACTTTATTTAGATTACGTGAGAAAAAACTAACAATTATCTTTAGTTTTTGCAAAGATCTACTTTTGGTTATGAATAAAATTTATGTTTCTTCTTTTTTAATAAACTTTTCAAAATATGACTCTGCAAATTCTTATAGATATTTTTTAGTTCACGCGGGCTATTTCACTAGTGTACAAAAATATACTAAAGCAACCATGCACGTGAATAACATTATATAAATTCTTACTAACGTTTTTTTCTTTTGTTTTTAAATAACCCAAATGCTTTTCCAATTTGTGTGTTAAATCATCCAAATGAAAATAAATTAGAAATTATATTAGAATAATAATCTATGCACTAAACATCAAATCAAGAAAAACTTTTAAAAATTTGTGCAACTATTTTCTTTTTCTTTCTTTGACAATCCATACCAAAAATCATACATCAGAGTAATAAACCATGTAGTTTGATTTTTAAAGAGATGGAACCTCAGCAGTATAATTTTTTTCTCAGTGCATCAAGAAGAGAAAGAAATTTATTGTAATCCCCTGGAATAAATTGACCATTTCTTACTATCATCCAAGTGATTAGTGATTTCACTTGTGTGCAGTTTTTTTCTTTAGCACGTTTGAGATACATTTTCCAAAGAAGTAGAATAATCGCAGCCTCATAATATTCTATTTTAGATAAATTTCAAGTAACTCTTCTTTCTATAATTGAACAAATAAGAAGGCTAGACCACTTTGTTACCCCTGTAGACAATTTAGAATTGTAGAATGACTAAAAAACGGCATATTAGAAATAAAAAGTAAAAGTCTATCAAAGTACAACACCTCTTGCAGCTATATACAGAACTAGTGTAAGCGCGGATGTAGAAAAAAACGATGAAATTTGGAAATCAGCTTTCTTTTCATATTTAATGGAGATAGTCTAAATTAAAATAAATCTATATATGCATATTTTTATTAGTGTTAAAGCTTAGATGGACAATATGTAAAATTAACAACTTTTTTTAATAATGTATATGTATGTAACTATCGCTTTTTCATCTTTGACTAATACTTATTGAAAAACGGTACACACATATTTCGATACATCACACACATATTTCCATATATAACTTATTGAAAAGCGGTATACAATACATCACACACATATTTCTATACATACCTGATACATATATATATATTGATTTCTATAACTCTTCATTAGATAGTAAAACTTTTGTTCTTTAATTTTTTTTTTTTATATTCTATTCAAACAACAGAAAACATAATATAAAATATAAAACCTATAAATATGAAGAAAAATGGGAAACATGACATCGCAAGTCGTGGTGTCTTCTCTTATTTGTTTTCCATTCTCATTTTCTATACTCTTTAATAAACCCCGTTTCTCCTATACTACATAAAAGCTATAAATGAAAGATCAAGTAGCACAATTGAGGGGAAAAAGTAGATGAAATCCCGTAAAGGAAGTAAAAAGTAGAAATTTTATTTTACATTGCTGACCATTTTATAGTTTTATAGAGTTCTCGTCTTCGCTTCCTATTTAAATGCTGAAGTTCGTAAATAATATTAAGCATGTATTAAGTTTTGGCAATAAAGCACTAAAATTATCTCTCTTTAATTAACATATTTGAAAGATAGAACTTTTATTAATTATCGAAATATTGATTGTAAGTTATTTTTGAATGCATGGATGGACAGTGAGTATAATGCACTTACCATCCTCATCACAAAAAAGTGCACTTACCATTCATAGGGGCTTCATATAAAAAATGTCTTTTAAAACTCGTTTTTTAGCTTATTCCCTTCGGTAAGAAAAAAGAGTAATGGTAAATCAAATGTTTTCGTCTAAATTACCTAAATACATGAGGCCTGGCGACTTTCCCTGGCAGAGAAAAAAAAAAACAGAGTCTACGAAAGTTAAAAGAAACCCGCTTACAAAGCCACGTCGAAATAAGGTTTAATTAACTGTTAGTACTGATCAACAATAAATATGAAAAAAGGGAGAAAGACATCGTTCAAAAATTCTATCAAACGTCAAAAACGCCTGTCTTTTCAATTTCTCCATTTTAGGGTATCGTATATAGAGAGACTTAAAGAACGCGTGATGATGGAGGTTGACCCTGACAGGATGATCATCGACTTGCAAGAGTTCGCTATCAACTTGCAAGTATGGCTATTCACGGTTTTGGTTAAAACCAAAACCAAACCGAAAATTTAACCAAACCGAATAAAAAAACTGACATTTGGTTTGGTTTGGTTTTAAATTTTAAAAACCGATAATATTTGGTTTGGTTATGGTTATATTAAAAAATAACCGAACCAAACCGATAAATTATATACATAAATTTTATAATTATTTATATGTATAATTTTAGTTTTTCATAAATAATTATAAATATTTTATACCTTTTAATCATTAATTTGATTTTTGGTCTACTTATTTCACATGATTGTTTAAGGCTCATGTTTTTAAGAATATGTCCAAGTCCATGTCTTTAAGTCTTTTAACTCTTTAAGTGTTAAGTGTAAACCTACTAACAGAAGTTCACGTTAGAGTCTAATGTCTTTAACTTAAATTTTTAGCCTTTCTTTGTCAGCCATTTGATTTTAGGTTGTTTCTTTTTTTTTTCCCGAATTTATACCTTTCTTTTTTCTTGTCTGAATGGGTCCTAAACTTCTAGTATTTTTCATATGAAAAGGACAGAGGTTGTAGATTTGGAGGTTCCTATAGAAGATACTTCAGTAACATCAGCATTTGCTGCAACTCAAGCACATGGTAATGCCCTAATACTTCTTCCGTGGGTAATCCTCCTAAAAGGCAGAAAAGAACAACTTTTTGTAGTCGAGACCCTAGTCCTGGGGATAATGATAGAAAAACATCTGAAGTTTGGGATCATTACACAACGTGTTTTTAATAAAATGGGA
The DNA here is from genome assembly GCF_019175385.1 of Lycium barbarum. Taxonomy (NCBI): domain Eukaryota; kingdom Viridiplantae; phylum Streptophyta; class Magnoliopsida; order Solanales; family Solanaceae; genus Lycium; species Lycium barbarum. The sequence continues at coordinate 120,113,478 of NC_083346.1, forward strand.
GAATTGAGGACAAAATGCAAGTATTGCCCCAAAGTTTGGGATCATTACACAAAGTTTTTTTATTTCATATATTTTCATTTTAATTTTAGGTAGTCTTTATGTTTAATTAATATGTATGTTTGTAACAACAACTAAAAGCTCCTATGCTCTACTTTATTTCCAGGTATGTGTATTAAGATGACAAAAATGGTGCAGCCACTACTTAGTTAGTTTTTAGCTCTATATGTAATAGTTTAGCAACTTTGGGTAACTTGAGTATGACACTATCACTAATAGTGAAAATATTTCTATGATGTATGTTCCACCTTAAACGATAAATAAAAGTTATCGTTTGAACAAAAAAAAAGACATGTCTTTTTCAACTTTTTAATGTTTTACTGATAAGTCTCATGGCTACTAGTCATAAACTGAAATATCCAACCAAACCGAACCAAACCGACAATAACCAAACCGGTGGTTATTATTTTATTTAGTTTGGTTATGGTTTTAGACATTTAAAAACCGACTAAATTGGTTTGGTTATGGTTTTAATCAATAACCGACCCAAACCGAACCATGAACACCCCTACTTGCAAGAGTTCGCTACATTCCACCGCCCCATTGAAGGCGCTAACAAATTATAAAAGTCACATCTTTAGATTTCACTTAATCCTTTTTCTGCTTATTAAAAATAGAGAAATAAAGAGTAACAAATCTCAATTTAAGATTAATTAGTAAAATGGGAAGTGTATATGAATGTTACACTACACCAAAAGAGGCTTTTAGTGGCAATATATTTTTCTTTTGGCGGCAATAGTTTTTGCCACAAAAACATTTATCAGCAATTGGTTAATGTCATTAGATCCAAGGTCGCTAAAGCGTTTAGTGTCATTTATTATTAGGGCTAAAGTTTGATATTGCCGGTAATAATTGATTATAGAATATAATTAACGGCAATTAAGTTATTGCCGCAAATGAATTGCCGCTAAAAGCATATTTTGTTGTAGTGTTAAAATTAAAATTGGTATCGTGCATGTAATGGTAATCAACAACCTTCAAGATGGAAGTGTGACTTTCAGAGTCAAATCTTGTAAATGCTAATCTCCATTGCAAACCTAAAATAATTCGCAGCAATTTCAATCCATGAATAGAATGATATATGTATAAAAATGTAACATAAAAGTGTGTATGCAAAGATGTTAAGAAAAGAGTGACATGGAGAAAGTTTTAACCTGAATTTTGAGGGGAGATGATTAAAAGTTGCTTTCACTGATCCAATTTAAATGAATATTAAATGGGGCAATAAGTAAGCATTTACATAGGAAGAGGAAATTGTCAAGCAAACGGACCGGATGCATCTCTTCGTTAATGAGGCGAAACGGTTCATTGTTTAAATGAGTGTCTTTTGATTTTTCCTTTTCTTTGTTGGGCTTTTACTATGAATTGAAGTAAAGAATGATGCAAGTAACATCCAAAAAATGAGAAAAAAGATAAATCAAAATCCTGGCTGAGGTGAGTGCCACATCACCGGACTCATGTCCCGGCTTTATTTAGATATATATAGATTGAGAAAATTAAAATAATGGGAGAGTTTAAGCTTGTGAATAACCTCTATTAAAAATAATATGTACATTAATTGAAAACTCAATGTAGAGAATAACTTTCTTACCATCAAACAGTCAAAAGCAGGGTATCTTAAGGTAATATGTCAAATTCCCAAAAAATAATTACAGAAATTCAAGAACACAATTGATATTAGAGTCTATAATGCCTTGATAAATTTACTTTCGGTTTAAGAAAATTCATTCCTATTAGAGATCAAAATAAAAAGTTCCACTTCCAGCCCAGGTTCTAAAACAGAATGAAACAAAACAAAAGAGAATACGATCAATTGATAATCATAATTACATGTTGATGAATCAACAAAAATCAAAACAAAGTAAATAAAATTATTACATCCCCCAAATAACATCAGATATAGAAAGAAAAAAAACTGCGTCTGAAAGTAATTATTATCAGAAAAAATATCATATATTTGAATTACCCGAGCAAATAAACATCAAAATAATGATATTACAAGCCAAAAAGTTACAAAAAGATAAAAGGATAATATTCCATACCTGGCAAAAGAAATACTATTTTGTCTCTGAATAACTTTTGACCTTACTATCATAGTACTATGAAAATGAGGTACCTTTTATTTTCCAATATGTACATACACAATTTCATTTTATTGCGAGGCCACATTTGGATATAATTTGGAAGATTTTGATTTTCCATCCAAACGTTAATATTTCGAAGCTTTGAATATTTGGAGTTCTTTAGTGAGAAAAACATAGTCTGAAGTCTTCGATTGTATAGAGTACAAAGAGTTTAATTTCCAATGGTAATCCAATAGGCTTTTCAAAATGCGATTGCAAGAGTCAAAACATATTTCCAACACACATCACAGAGAAATTTGATGGGACAACAAAAAAAAAAAACTTCTAAAGTGAAGCAACACACAATTGCATCTACCCTTCTAACTTTTAATAACGATAGTGTCCAAACCAACTTGTCCGCATTAAGATAATTGCACCAAGTACATACTACCTTCCACTAGCATATTATTATTCAATTTCTAGCCTAATATAACACAGTTTCTTCTAATAATAAGATAGAGGAGAATGGGAGGGGTCATCGGTTGCCGCCATTGGCATCAGCTACCATCAAATTTCTAATCCAGGTCAATGGTAACACCATTTTACCACTTCTGTTGATGAGCTTATGTTATGCAGAAACTTATGTTCAGATTCTCCCTACATAATGCACTTCTAGGATAAAAAGTTAAGCATCACAGATAATGAAATACTGGGAAAAGATCGGTGCTTAGTCAAGCCAAAAATATTATTATGGGTAGCAAATTATCAGGATAGTGATCTACTATGTCTTCGCAAGAAAAACCTGTTACCACAAACAAATGCTCGTTACTAGTCTGTCTATTACATGTAGGGTTGGTGTGCTGTTGGCGTTCCGCTGCCAGCATAATTGACATAACTAGATGGAACAGAAGGTGTATAAGAACTTGCATTAATTCTCTCATCTGCTGTTGGCAATGCGGCGCCTGCATAACTGCCATAACTGGATGGCGGGGGAGCTGTATAAGTATTTGCAGTAATGCCCTCATCAGCTGGACAATAATATGATGTCTGCTCATGGGATTACTGGGGATATGCGGCTTGACTTGGAGGTTGATAATCATGAGGTGTACTGACATAAGCGTACTTATTGGGCAATCCTGCATAAGTTTCTATCTCAACAAAAGCAGAGGGGACCTGTCTGCTAGGAACCTTAGCATGTCTGGTAGATCCATACGGTCGTGGTCTCTTGAATTGCTGGTGTTTACCTGATCCAGAATGTCTATTCTTATCATTAGACTTGTCTTTGTCATTAGAAATGGCTTTCTCCAGCTGAGCAACCCTTCTCTGTAGTGGCTCAAGTGGATATTCTGCTTCAAGCTTTTAATCTCGAATGCACCGTAATATTGCCTTTACAGCTTCAAGTTCCTGCACATTGCACTATATTCTGTAAGAGAGTTTGCTAAATAAGAGATAAGATATGTCAACCTCCCCTTTTGTCTCTCTTTTTTTGCTTTTGATACACAGGTTACAAGTAACAAGTTGGATTTGGTGATATTTCATTGTCAAACCTCAGAAAGAAGCAAATTCATATGTATATTCAAGTATTTTTTTTTATGATGACCGAGAATCTGGAGCAGACCCCTTGGGCCAACAGAAGCCTTTGAAACACGGGAATGATGGGTCCGCCCCCCTACTTTTCTCCACTTAAAACTACCAGGGTTAGTTCGCTTGGCTCACCGCTCGAACCTGTGACCAAAGGTACAAGTCCCTCAACCTTAGCCAATTGAGCTAATTCCTGGGGTTCAGTGGATTCAAGAATTAAAGTCCCACTAAAATTAACATAAAAGTAGAAGGGCATCAAGCTGGTCATTATTTCATCAGCCATGACCGCTATGTGTCTGGTTCACCTTTGCTGCTTCCAGGTACTTTTCTTTTTTTCTTACAACTTGTTCATTTCTAGATAAGCTAATTCATTCCCTGATAAAAGTTGCATGCGCAAATATGCTATTTTTACCTCTCAAATCCTAATGCTAGCTGCTTCATATGGTTGTTCTACCTGTATTCATTAACCAGGCTTGCTACTTCATGAAAACTCTAAACTAAAAATCTGAAAAAAGCTTAAATTGAATCTTGCATTTATTTCTGAAAAAGTATTCACATTGCATCCTATGTTTATCTCCATATTAAGCAATCAAGGACTAGGAATAAATTTGGCTTCACCTAGAGTGTTTATGGGTAAAACTCTAACTGCCAAGTTCCATTTCTTCAAAATCCCAATTTACTTGCACAACGTTAAAATAATTTAGGCAGAATGGCCTAATTGCCCCTTAAGCTTGCACCGGATTTTAACACCTCTAGGTAAAATAATCTAGGCAGAATGGGAGCAACTTGCATTTTCCCCATTTTTAACACCTCTACTTGGTAAAAACATAACCAATAAACGCTTCCGACCAAGTGTGCTCCTCAATCGTTGTGACAGGTCATATGTTTAGCCTTTTATTGTCTGACATGTGTATAATTTATGAGTTCCATGTTTCTTAAAATAATAATTTGCAAAATTTCTACTCTTTTTCTTTCTTTTCCTTTTCATCATATCTCCATCAGGAGCCTCCCTTTCCATATAACCCCACCGTCATTCCACCATCTCTCAGGCCTTCATTTGCCCTTCGTCACCATAAACCATCTAAAAGTACCCATAATAAACCCCTCTATTCCCTAATAGAATCATAATTTTCACACACTTTATACATGTGATTTCCACGCACTTCTGCCGCATCAGTTATGTTATTACCACATAAGCATGATCAACGGTGAGAGACATTTATTAATAGTCATTTCATCATGTATAGTTATTAAAATGAAAGAAATGGAAGCTGATAGGCTGGCTACAAAACCCGGTGCAAGTTTAGGGCGTTTAGACCATAATGCCAATAATTTATGGTCCAGTTATTTTGGTCTTCTTTATAAATCATTGTACACACATTTTTTCGCTACCCTGCTAGGTCATGCTAACAACATTGACCACACCCAAATCTTTGTTTTTCCAATATCTAGTGCATCAAAAAGAGACCAGAATACATATCCTCGAACGCGCTGTGTGGGGAGGTGGGGGGGGGGGGGGGGGGGAGTGAGGTGAGAGTGGTCGGGAGGAAAGGGGGCGACACAAAGGCACCCAAAAAATAGTTTCCTTCGCCTGATGTGCAATACGAATGCAATAAAAAGGATTGATAAATTGAAGAAAAGAAGCCGATAATCTAAACCCAGCGTTGTTTATAGGTAGTTCAAAAGATGACACAAATCATACAATTTTTACATGTTACTTCTGTAGCACAATTATAAACTTTTTTGAGCTCAAGGTAGAAAGGTGCAACAGTACTACCCAGGACCGTGACAGAGGCAAGCATGAGATAAGAGTTAGAAGAAATAGGGCGAAAAAAGGAAGTTGGCCTAAAAAGGGTAGAGGGGCAGACCCATTAGGCATCGAATTATGCAGCAGTGGCCCTTGGAGATTTTTCGATAATCAAAAAAACAAAAAGAAGGGAGCTTGCCGAAGAACATCTCTATGCGTTTTTTTAAATAATTTGGCATGAGAGAAATAGGAAACTGTTTCAAAACAATAACATCAATGTAACACCTATTTAAAAGTCTTCTTTTGTTTAATTTACTTCTTTTGGTGTAAAGAGAAAATGCCCATTTAGATAGACGGCTTGGCCAACATAATATATGTATGTGGATACTATTTAAATATCTTTCTGATACGGATTTCGGTGCTTTATTTCATGAAATTTCCATTGATTAACCGGAGAGTTGAAAAATAATATACATAAAGTTCATGGTAACTTAAGACTACTATTTTCTTCACTCTCAATATTAGATTACTTTTTGCATTCTAAGAACTAAATTAGCCTTGAGTATGCATATGCCATATCTATATAATAAAGGGCAAAAGGGCAGCCCCGTGCACTAAGCTCCCGCTATGCGCGGGGTCCAGCGAAGGGCCGAACCACAAGGGTATATTGTACGCAGCCTTACGCTGCATTTATTATACCATATCTATATAATAAAGTACAAGTGGATTAATACTTATAACAACCAATGACTTCATCTACCTATATCATCGATCATTGGAAGTTAACTGGGCATGCATGCAACTATCTTAACAGAAATATATGCTACCAAAGGGTCAAACTTAACAAATGCACAACAACCAAAGGATTAATTTGGCTAGCAGTACCTCTGCATTCCCCGAGTTACCTCCCTTCCCTTGTGCCTTTCGTCTCAAGTCCTTCAAATAGCCTTTCAGGAGCGGGACAAGGGGAAATCTTTCAGTCAGCTCGAAAGAATGAATAACAAGCAGCATCGATTTGCTTCTCATTATGAATCAACGCTTCAATGACATCTGCTAAGAAATAATAATAGAATTAAACATCATAAACGGTTGCATAATTGTTTGATGAAGTAAAACGGTTGCAAGTAGCTATTAGATGCTTCATTGAACAATTCCTCGCAGAGTATACTACAAAGGTCCAATATCATCCAGTGAAACGAGCATCTCAAAAGAGATGATCTGGTCCCCCAGACAGCATCAGGTCAGTTAAAAGAACACCAACCTAGCATTTTGTGTGCTCAGCCAAGAGAACGGCAGAGCTCAGGTGCCTGCCTATGGTGAGCCACTGCAAAAACAAGCTTGCAGAGATCCTCTTCATCAAACTCTGAAGCAATCCTAAAAGTTGCAAGGAGCTATAAAAATGCCTCAGTTTCCAATGAAGCTTGATTGGCAGCATCAGTGCCTGCAGTAGCCAACTTAGGCTTCCATTCATCAGCAATGTCCTTGGCTTGCTGTTTAATTCCAGGGTACTGAAGGTGATCAGCACCTGGTTTAGCCTTGGCCAACAAGGTGGCTATGGCTTCCATACAAACAAGGCAGGCTTGGCGCAAGCTTTGGATATATTCATCATTAGAGTAGAAGAACTCAAGTGAAGCCAGTACCAAACGGACTGGTCCAGTTGCACCATCAAGGGCAACGGAGAGTTCCTCAGAAATTGAGGTCATGTGCTTTTTTACTCTCTTCCATAATATAATGAATCCCTTTTGCATCCATCTGCTCACATAATTGTGTCAGTTCTGGTCGAGGTTTGACCTTACAAGAAACACCATCAGCATTTTCAGCAGCTTTGCCAGAGGATTTTACCTCTGAGCCAGTATGAAGTGCATTTGTTTCACAAGAGAGCTGCTTACCTCAATGTATTTGCTATCCTCTACACCTGTATGTTCAAGAGATGCCACTTGAGGATCTCCCCGTGCTGCAGCAATTGCAGACACTGCGGCATCTTTAAGTTCTTGCAAGTGATCCCACAAATTTTGTTCCCTTGCAGCGATATCTGCCTCTCGTGAAGAAATCAGCAGATGAGTATCAGATTCTTGTTCCTTAAAGGCCTTCTCTCTAATTCCCAGTTCCAACGACTTGTTCAGTACTGAGGCCTCTAGATTCCGGAAATGTCCTTCAATATCCTTGAGTAAATCCTTATCCATGGAGGCATCTTCATGAGATTTAAGATCATTTAATGTTCACCAATTGTTCAATCAGGGATGGTACACTTTTGATCATCATAGGAAGATCTGTCTCAGCCATGGTCACTCAAATATCTGCAATATCTGGAATCACAGAGTTCATCAAAGAAATGAACTCAAAAACTTAGCATACATTAAAATATCTCCTCAGGATCTGGGCACCAACACTCCCCACCCCAATTCCAAGAAGAACAAAAAGAAAGAATCCTTTGTCTAGTGTCCACTAGGCAAATTGTGCCACAATTGAGACAAGACAGACTGACTCATCCTGCGACCAAAATAGAGAAGAGAAAAAAGAAATAATGGCAGAAGTATCAATAGCCTATGTCGCTCAACTCTCGCAAAATGATGCCATGCAACTACTTACGAAGAACTCGACACGCAACCGGCTATACTTTTAAAGAGTCTGAATAACACAGTCATTAGGTCCTTTTGGCAAGTATTTCTAAGGTAAATACAGGTCCTTTTGGCAAGTGTTATAGCAATATTACGTTAATTAAGATGATATTTATTATGCACCATTAAATGAAGTGAATCCTAGATTCTTACCGTGTAAAGAAAATATTTAAGAGCTCACGCATAATTTACCATTTCCACAGGGTGAGCCAGCTGGGGGCCTGGTGATAGACAGCTGAACAGGCTTTTCATCCAAATACCAAATAATTTGTTTCATAAGGCAGTTTAGACGTTTTCTGAACTTAGAAGCTCTCTAAATCTCACATTTACCCCTACACTGATATGAAAGTCTCTAACCAGATCAAAACTTTAATATTGGCAAATACTGGACCCAACGTAAGTAAAACAACAAGTGACTAAGCCTTAATATCCACCACTTGGGGTTGCTATATACATCTTTTACTTATTATAAAACAACCTTAGCTATATCTGCATTAATTATGAACTGTTTTAGGTCTTTAGAGACAACATCTCATCCCTATTAATTATCGCAGAACCAACAACCCGTGTATCGGGAAGGGCAACTGTCAACATAGGATATTGCAAATGACCTTGTCATTTTATCCTCTATACGACCTTTTCTTCATAGCCGTGGTATCTGGGCCAGCTTTCGCGCGCTTCAACTAATTCCTAAAAGTGTCTGTTGAATGTTTGTCCTGATTAACAAAATATTTTAAAAAATTGACCTTAACTTGAAAAAATCCGTTCGAAAGAACTTATTGCCCATCAACCATAAGTTCTAGCTTTTGCCTATAATGTTGAACATGTGGTCAATTGAGCAGATTCACATTTTTTAAATTTCCTGAACATTGAGAAAACTCGTTATTTAACTTGGAACAAACATTGAAAATATGAACAAAATGAATGTAAATAGAAATCATTCAGTTTGAAGAAACCTATCGTTGAAGCGGGTCAAACCCGAAAGGTCGCCGGACCTCCGATTGGGAATCTTTATATCAGTGAAAGGAGAAGCACTTTGTCTATGGACTTGCTTATCTTGTTTTTTGATTTGGACTGAATATTTGGGCCTTATTTTGATCATTGATGTTTTATTGGGCTAATTTGAGCCCATTTTCAGCTCGCTAGCCAAATATAAATAAGCCTTCCCTTAAACTTATCAGGATATTTCATTTAGATACTAAAATTAAGTTTGGTTCCGATAAAATACCTTAACTCAATAACTCCTAATAAAGTGTTCCAATTAAACACATTCAGTTCAAATTTTAGAATTCTTTTTTACATGTGTTTTCATTCGTCTATTAGGTAATTAAATTAATCACATAAAATATGTCATCTCCTTTAATTATGCGCATTGACGTCTCAAGTAGAAAATGCATGGGTTGAGGTGAATGCTTGTAATTAAAGAAGAGGCATACTTTATGTGGTTAACTTAGCTATATATATAAACAGTAAAAATGGAAAAATTTGAGAGAACTCATTAATTAACATTGGAACAGGCAAAAAATATCAACAAAAAGAATTGTCTATATGGATATTTGCTTATCTTGTTTTCCGATATGGACTAAATAGTTGGGCGTAATTGATCATTTGATGTTTTATTAGGGCAATTTGCACGATTGTCCTTATTCGGGATGGTCTTTAATTTTTGTCCCTCAAATTGCTAGTTTTTAATTTTTGTCTTTTGCTAAAAACCCCTTGGTTTGGGTTTGAATCTCCGCTCAGTCAAACAAAAAAATTTTAAAAAATCGTAAGGTAGAGTTTGCCTTTAAGGCAAAAAAAATTTTCACTTAAGCTATAGAAGCTGATTATGCGGGCATCAAATTCACTAATTGGGAAGCAAGCATATTTATTTGACCAAAGGAATGGAAGAAATAAGAGCGTATTTCAGTAGCATGGCCACTGTAACCCTTTGAGGAATTGCAAAGAAGTTAAGATACACTCTTAAGAAGGTCTATCTTCTCTAAATTGCAATACATAAGCAAGAAAGCAACATCGTGAGTAGCATGAAAAGATTTAACCTCTGGTTTAAGGTCTTGATTTTGCTCGATAGGCCTAATTTTGAGCAAAAGTTAGACCTTAAGGCAGAGGTTTGCCTTAAGGCGTTCCTCTACCTTAAGGCCTAACTTTTGTCCGAATAGGCGAAGGTCAAAAATTAAAGACCACCAATTTGAAGGGAAAAAATTAAAGACCAGTGCGTTTGAAGGGCAATCCGCGGGAAAAAAAAAAGTGTTTTCAGTTTGGTTATTTGAATAAGCCTTTATGGGCTTAATGTGTTTAAGTTTGGGCAATTTGCAGGATTGGCCTTCGCTGGGGGTGGTCTTTAATTTTTATCCCTCGAAATGGTGGTCTTTAAATTTTTCCCTTTAGGCAGAATGACATGGGCACAGGCAGAATTTTTGCCCATGCAAATTCTGCCTTAAGGCCCAAATTGCATGGCCAGATTTAATTCTATTTTGCGATTTTTTTTTATTTTTTTTACTGAGCTGGGATTCGAACCCATAACCTTAGGATGTTAGGCGAAGGGAAAAACTTAAAGACCACCAATTTGAAGGGAAAAAATTAAAGACCACCCCAAATGAAGGCTAATTGGCGCAAAAAACAAAAAAAAAAAATAAGTTTGTTTGAGTTTGGAGTGAAGTGTACAAATAGTCGCTTTAGGATTATTTGTTAAAATATTGTCTAATTTACAAAATATTTAAACTTTAGCCTACTTAAAAACAAATTTCACAGTTCACACCTCATAACCATTAATGCTTTATGGGCTAACAGAAATCCTTTTCCAGTAATGAAATTGCACGAATTTCCCTTCAAATGGCTGGTCTTTAATTTTTGTCCTTCAAAATCGAATTTATGCCTAGTGGGACATAAATTCTTTAAGACGCGGGACATAACGATACGAAAATATAAGCTTATGCCCCGCAAAAAAAGTTATTTGCTTTGAGGCATAAAAATTAAAGACCAGCACAAAATAGGTACAAAGTGCAAATGACCCATGCTTCTCGCCCAATAAGAATAAGCCTTTAAACATTCTACTTTTCTTATATTCAAGTTTTGTTTGATTTTGGAGTGAAGTGAAAAAATAGTTGCTTTCAGGAAGCTATTTAAAACATAATATAAATGTATAAAATATTTAAAGTTTAACCACCATAAAATCAGATGACCTGGAGGTCGGAAGATTGAAACTTTGGTTGACTTGCTTATCTTGTTTTTCGATTTGCTCTAAAATGTTTGGGCCTAATTTTAATCATTAAATTCGCACGATTGCCCAATCTTGGGGTGGTCTTTAATTTTTGTCCCTCAAATCTCAGTTGTTTAATTTTTGTCTTTCGACACTTTAAATAATAAAAAAGTGACCGAAAGTACCCCTAACATCGAAAAAGTTAAAGAAAAAAAAACGAAAAGCAAGGTTTCACAGAAATTATGTCTATTCGGGCAAAGTTACAGGAAGATGTCGAACTATTAGTAGCTTTGATTTTGTTTGTCCTATGGTCTGGAGGATTTTGTGATATCCACTTTAGTTTTTTATTTGAAATTTTAGTCTATGGATATCTACTTTAGTTTTGGATTTGAACTTTTTCTTATATATATATATATTCTCTATTTATTTTGCTCTTTTTTAAAAAAAAAATTGCGCTTCACCTCAATGAAGCGGGCGCTTCGCTTCACGCTTCGCTTAAAGCGTGAAGCGGGACCTTGTCGCTTTTTTCCGCTTCACGCTTTCCTGAACACTGGCGCTACTATAAGACCTTTCTAAAAAAATACAACGTCAATTGATCTTTAGTTCAATAAAAGAAAAAATTGAACATGGGTTGTAGTGTAACTACTCTTTAATATGTTATAAATATACTACCAACTTATAAATCGTTTAATATTTGATATAAATGGTTGGTAAATATATCTACAAAGTTATAATTTTTTTTATAAAATATAAACTTTTGGGTCAAGTTTTACATTTTGTAAAATTTGAAATCATGATTTGGAATCCCAAATCATACTCCCTCCATCCCAATTTGTTTGAATGTTAACCAATTTGTGAGTCAAACAACTTTCTTTGACTTAATTTTAAATGTAGATTTTTTGAGTATTTTATAATAAAATTTACATATTTGAAAATTACACAAAAAGTATTATAAGTCTGCACAAATAATAATTCACAATATAAGAAAAGATTTGGAGAAAATCATAGTGAAAGAAAGAGTTGTTTGACTCCCTAATTGGTCAACCTTCAAACAAATTGGGACGGAGGGAATACCTTTTGTTGGATAATTTGAGATTTAAAATATATGAAGATAAAGTTAAAATTTTGTAAATTGCATAAACAACCGCTAATTTGGAATCAAAGTAATATCATGGCCGAATGCCTAGTACAACAACAACAAGCCCAGTATAATCCCACCATGTGGGCCAAATGCCTAGTAAGACAATAAATTGTAAATGGAGGGAAGAGTATTTTTAAGTTGTTCATCGACTCAAATATTATATTTATTCCAAATGTACATTGGGATCGAAGGGGTTCATAACTTTGAATTGGTCAAATTTTGAGCAAATAAATTATGAGATTTCTCAACTACTTATTCTTGGAGTTGTAAGAATAAACGGTTGTTTGTCCAATAATTTGTGGATTTCACATATTTAAGGTAAGAATAGAACTCTACCTATGATAATCTTATAATTATCAATATGTATGAAGTACGTTTGGGTTATAGATTGAATTGTGATATGACAACTTGTAAATTACGTGTTTTCAGCTATATTTAATTGAGTTTTGGTGTTTAATTGATCTAGTGGTGACATTAATCTAGTCACTATGAAAAACATAGTTGAGGTAACCTGCACTGTAATTAATTTGCTGTTGCTTGAATTGATTGAATCATGAAGTTGATAGGGGTACTATAAACTAATGTGTTGCTTTATGAACTCATTTGACGAATTGATAAGTATTTTGGCTGGGAATTGAGTTAGTTGACATCTGAACTTGAACTGTGATTTTTTTTCCTTCATAAAAAAACGTGATTTGGAAGTTATATTGTTAACTTTGAGCATCTACATTCATCTGGACTTGGATTGTGACTTTTGTTTCCTTCATAAAAAAACATGATTTGGAAGTTTTGTTGTTAACTTTGAGCATCTACATTCGATGAATTTTTAAAAGATTGGATAAATTCCACGGTTTGCCCTTCAAATAGGCTAGTCTTTAATTTTTGCCCTTAGCAATCGAACTTATGCCTAAGCGGGCATAGATTCTTTAAAACCGTGGGACATAACTTGTAAAATATTATAATGCAAAATATAAATTTATTCCCAATGAAAAAGTTGTCCGCATTGAGGAGCAAAAATTAAATGAAACACCAGCACAAAACAGGGGCAAAAGTGGTAATGATCCATTCTAATTTATTTTCTATCTCAAAGAAACCAAAACAAGATATACAAGAAAAAGAGAGCAAAACAATAGAAAACACTTGAGAAAAGGCCATAAATAGTCCCTTATCTGTGAGAGTCTAAAATGGTCCCTTAGATATACACTTACCCGGTTTTAGTTCTTTAACTATCCAAAAACTTATCAAATTTGGTCTCTGTCTATTTTTTTTTTTTATATATATAAACAGCATACAAATTCATAAAACTTCGTGAGATTAATCATTAAACCATTCCTCAGACTTATATTTCTCTCCCTACTTCTTTTTCCTCAATTTCTGTAGCTTTTGACAAGAACTAAGAAATTCTAAGGCTGGCAATGATTCACCATATTCACACAACAATTGGAGAGTGCTAAGGTTTGTCAAGTTGCTAATGTTGTTTAGGGAGTAAGATTTCTGAATTTCATCCATTCTTAATTCTCGAAAATTGACTAAATCAACAGGGTCAACATCCAACTACCCCGAGATAGAGCGAACCCATATGATACATCATAATTAGCTTCATAACCAATCAATACCTAAATAACAGGGGATAGTTTAATAAATCTCAACAGATTAGTCATAGATAACAATATCTAAATCATCTTCCCAGCTGAGTCATAATCCTCAACAAAATACATCACCCGTATGGAAAAATTTAGAATCTCTACCAGACAGACCCCACATGATAAGTAAAGTTTAAGAATTAAAAAGCATAAGCTAGATGATGAATCTATATTTAAGCAGTAAAAGAGAGTAAATGAAACCATTTTTGCAGAACAATTAATTAAAACATCACAATTTGTAGAACAATTAATTAAAACATCACAAAATCATTCTTGCATTGAATACCAGAAACAATTCTATTCAAACCAATTCCACACACTCAATAAAGCAAAAAATAAAAGGAAATTAAACACTCAAAAACCAAACCAAAATATTCAAGTTTGAGATAAGCTCTCATTAACAACCCTAAAATCTGATTAATGCTTCTACAATGTGAATGTCTTCAAGTGGTTCGCAACAGTACCCACATCTGCCATTTTATTTTTCACTAATAGCTAGTTGCTTCTCCTGTTTCACCCAAATTGTAAAACATACATAATAATTAGTATTCAGTAAAAGAGACTTATCAATTACCTAAAAGAGTAATATAATGTTCACTTAATGGTGAAAGTCATT